>NC_074671.1:68894543-68959543 GCF_029448725.1 Salvelinus fontinalis | reverse complement strand
CCTCCGTAACACAGCTAAACGAACACACCCCTCCCTAACACAGCTAAACGAACACACCCCTCCGTAACACAGCTAAACGAACACACCCCTCCGTAACACAGCTCATCTGTTGCAGAAGCACATCGTATCCTTGACACAGTGGAATAATGAAAGAGACACGTTCTCACTTCATGAGTCTATCTCATGAACAATTTAACAGGAGTGTCTCTGGCGCCGGCGGGCAGATAATTCACCGTCTCTCAGACACGTACGATGTAAAAAAAAACGTTTTCACACGACGATGATTACCAGCTCACTACGAGGGCTCTGGTACCATGAGATGATTGTACTGTCGTTCTTCTTCGTGGCGTTTTAAATCATATCATTTTCCAGTAGAAGTGCCCCTGGTTGTATGCACTAACCAGTAGAGGAATGCAATGTTCCTCCCATACACAATGGTGTTGTTATTCAGATGTCTATGCAAAACAACATGCCAGATGTTACTTTAATGATTGTACCCTTTTCTTTTCAATTTTCACCTAAAATTATATACCCAAATCTAACTGCCTGTAGCTCAGGTCCTGAAGCAAGGATATGCTTATTTTTTTTAAATATAATTTGAAAGGAAACACGTTGAAGTTTGTGGAAATGTGAAATTAATGTAGGAGAATATAACACATTAGATCTGGTAAAAGATTATACAAACCAATTTTAGGTTTTTAACTTATTTTGTTCTTGTTTTTTTTCATAATCTTTGAAATGCAAGAGAAAGGCCAAAATATCTTTATTTTTTATTAAACAAGCCTTAGAAAGTTGGTTGCAATTTCAGTTTAATCCACCTGAAAAGACGAAACAAATAGTGCAACAAATATTGTGGTTAAATTCAAATATACTAATTGATAAAAAAAAACTGTATTTATCGAAGAAATGTTTACAAAAGGTATACATTTTAGTGAATGATATCATAAATAGGACTGGTGGAGTAATGTCACACATGCAGCTAACACAGACATATGGAAATGTCTGCTCCCCCCAAAATTACAAACAATTAATTGCAGCATTACCACAAAAAATGGAAGAGGCAAGTAGAAGGGGAAAAAAGTAAGGAACTTGTATGTCGGCCCTGTATTAAAGAACATAAATGGTTAAAGAGAAGCGTGATAAATAAAAACATATACCAATTTAATTTAAGGACCAAAAAACTGACAGCTGTGCCATATAAATTGCAAAATAGTTGGGAAGAGATTTTCGATGTACCCATTCCATGGCACATGGTTTATGAATTGATACGCAGAACAACGCCGGATTCAAAACGTCACATTTTTCCATATAAATTATTGTACAAAATTCTTGCAACTAATAGAATGTTATATATATGGGGTATACAATCTTCCCAGCTCTGCAGATTCTGCTGTGAGGAGGCAGAGGCATTAGATCATTTATTTTGGTATTGTCCCTATGTAGCTCGTTTTTGGTCACAGGTCCAGGAATGGCTGAAGAATTGCAACATTTAGCCAGAACTAACGCTACAGATAGTAATACTGGGTGATTTGAAAAGCCATAGTCAATCAATCAATATTATAATAATTATTTTTAGCAAAAATGTTTATTTTTAATTTACAATCTGTAGAAGCTATGAGAATAGGAAGGTTCAATTATTTTGTGAAGCATCACAGCACAATGGGAAAATATATGGCAAATAGAAATCCCAAATGGATGGTGTTGAGAGATAGATGGGAGGGGCTGAATGGAGCTGAAGGGTGGGACTAATAACAAGATAAACACTGTAGGGCATACGGGATCTGTAAAATGTATATTAGTTCGGAACTTTTGTGAAATAGCATAGTTACAAATAGAAATCAAACTGGATGGACATCAGAAATAGAGGACTAAGAACAAACAAGAGAGAACTATTATAAAGTAGACTGCGTCTGTAAAATGTGAATAAGATCTATAAACTGAAGGTAAAAGCAGAAGTGTTTATTAGTTTACTCCAATTGGGGGATTGGTGGTAGGGTTTTATCAAACACAACTATAGTACATTTTATCTCTGGGACCCTCAGGATGACAAATCAGAGACAGATCACTGAATGTAAGTACATTATTGACCTTCAGATCTGAATGTATCAAACCAGTTGCTGTGATAAAAGTGTTTTGTTGTTGCTCTCCTCAAACAATAGCAGGGTATTCTTTCACTGTAATAGCTACTGTAAATTGGACAGTGCAGTTAGATTAACGAGGATGTCAGCTTTCTGCCCATATAAGACATGTCTATGTCCCTGAAAGTTGGCTGTTGTACACAACGTCATTGTAGTTACATTATTGGAATTTACAAAACAACCGTCCCAGTTTAGGGACACCCATCCCGTAGAGATTAACGTAGGTGAAGGCAGTGACTGTGACTCTGTCTGTCTGTTTGCCGGCTGGCTGGCTGGCTGGTTGGCTGGCTGGCTGGCTGGCTGGCCGGCTGGCTGACTAGTTGGCTGACTGGCTGGCTGACTGGCTGGTTGACTGGCTGGCTGGCTGGCTGGCTGGCTGGCTGGCCGTCTGGCTGACTAGTTGGCTGACTGGCTGGCTGACTGGCTGGTGACAGTTAGGTATCATCTTAAACATCTAAATCTAGTGCCTATCTTTAAGGAATCAAATTTTAATAAACATTACTTTTCTACTGAACGGATTCCATGTTCTTATTAGACTCAGTCCATTACAGCAACACACCTGTTGGATTATAAAACAGATAGACTCAGTCCATTACTGCAGCTCACCTGTTGGATTATAAAACAGATAGACTCAGTCCATTACTGCAGCACACCTGTTGGATTATAAAACAGATAGACTCAGTCCATTACAGCAGCTCACCTGTTGGATTATAAAACACATAGACTCAGTCCATTACTGCAGCACACCTGTTGGATTATAAAACAGATAGACTCAGTCCATTACAGCAGCTCACCTGTTGGATTATAAAACACATAGACTCAGTCCATTACTGCAGCTCACCTGTTGGATTATAAAACAGATAGACTCAGTCCATTACAGCAGCACACCTGTTGGATTATAAAACATATAGACTCAGTCCATTACAGCAGCACACCTGTTGGATTATAAAACATATAGACTCAGTCCATTACAGCAGCACACCTGTTGGATTATAAAACAGATAGACTCAGTCCATTACTGCAGCACACCTGTTGGATTATAAAACAGATAGACTCAGTCCATTACTGCAGCACACCTGTTGGATTATAAAACAGATAGACTCAGTCCATTACTGCAGCACACCTGTTGGATTATAAAACAGATAGACTCAGTCCATTACTGCAGCTCACCTGTTGGATTATAAAACAGATAGTCCATTACTGCAGCACACCTGTTGGATTATAAAACAGATAGACTCAGTCCATTACAGCAACACACCTGTTGGATTATAAAACAGATAGACTCAGTCCATTACTGCAGCTCACCTGTTGGATTATAAAACAGATAGACTCAGTCCATTACAGCAGCTCACCTGTTGGATTATAAAACAGATAGACTCAGTCCATTACAGCAACACACCTGTTGGATTATAAAACAGATAGACTCAGTCCATTACTGCAGCTCACCTGTTGGATTATAAAACAGATAGACTCAGTCCATTACAGCAGCACACCTGTTGGATTATAAAACAGATAGTCCATTACTGCAGCACACCTGTTGGATTATAAAACACATAGACTCAGTCCATTACAGCAACACACCTGTTGGATTATAAAACAGATAGACTCAGTCCATTACTGCAGCACACCTGTTGGATTATAAAACAGATAGTCCATTACTGCAGCACACCTGTTGGATTATAAAACACATAGACTCAGTCCATTACAGCAACACACCTGTTGGATTATAAAACAGATAGACTCAGTCCATTACAGCAACACACCTGTTGGATTATAAAACACATAGACTCAGTCCATTACTGCAGCTCACCTGTTGGATTATAAAACAGACAGACTCAGTCCATTACTGCAGCACACCTGTTGGATTATAAAACAGATAGACTCAGTCCATTACTGCAGCTCACCTGTTGGATTATAAAACATATAGACTCAGTCCATTACAGCAGCTCACCTGTTGGATTATAAAACAGATAGACTCAGTCCATTACTGCAGCTCACCTGTTGGATTATAAAACAGATAGACTCAGTCCATTACAGCAACACACCTGTTGGATTATAAAACAGATAGACTCAGTCCATTACTGCAGCTCACCTGTTGGATTATAAAACATATAGACTCAGTCCATTACAGCAACACACCTGTTGGATTATAAAACAGATAGACTCAGTCCATTACAGCAGCACACCTGTTGGATTATAAAACAGATTGTGTTACACTCAATGAGGACAAAGGTAAGGAGTCAGGCGCAGAGAGCAAAGGTAACGGGGAAAACCACTTTTTTAATGTCCAACCAGAAATACAACTGGTAACGTCAAAAACATTGGCGTAAAACTCCAACTTGAATAAAGTCCAAAACTGGAAAATAAATCCAGTCTGTGGAAAAACCCCAATGAAAATAGCAACCTCAGATACAAACAGAGAAACAAGCCCGCACAAACATAAACGGGCTAAACGAACTTAAATAACACCACCCTAACAACCAAACAATAAACAGGTGAAATCAATTAGACAAAACCAAACGAAAAGGAAAAAGGGATCGGTGGCAGCTAGTAGACCGACGAGCGCCACTCGAACAGAAAGGGAGGCCACCTTCAGTAATATTCGTTACACAGATAGACTCAGTCCATTACTGCAGCACACCTGTTGGATTATAAAACACATAGACTCAGTCCATTACTGCAGCTCACCTGTTGGATTATAAAACAGATAGACTCAGTCCATTACTGCAGCTCACCTGTTGGATTATAAAACATATAGACTCAGTCCATTACAGCAGCTCACCTGTTGGATTATAAAACAGATAGACTCAGTCCATTACTGCAGCTCACCTGTTGGATTATAAAACAGATAGACTCAGTCCATTACAGCAACACACCTGTTGGATTATAAAACAGATAGACTCAGTCCATTACTGCAGCTCACCTGTTGGATTATAAAACATATAGACTCAGTCCATTACAGCAACACACCTGTTGGATTATAAAACAGATAGACTCAGTCCATTACAGCAGCACACCTGTTGGATTATAAAACAGATTGTGTTACACTCAATGAGGACAAAGGTAAGGAGTCAGGCGCAGAGAGCAAAGGTAACGGGGAAAACCACTTTTTTAATGTCCAACCAGAAATACAACTGGTAACGTCAAAAACATTGGCGTAAAACTCCAACTTGAATAAAGTCCAAAACTGGAAAATAAATCCAGTCTGTGGAAAAACCCCAATGAAAATAGCAACCTCAGATACAAACAGAGAAACAAGCCCGCACAAACATAAACGGGCTAAACGAACTTAAATAACACCACCCTAACAACCAAACAATAAACAGGTGAAATCAATTAGACAAAACCAAACGAAAAGGAAAAAGGGATCGGTGGCAGCTAGTAGACCGACGAGCGCCACTCGAACAGAAAGGGAGGCCACCTTCAGTAATATTCGTTACACAGATAGACTCAGTCCATTACTGCAGCACACCTGTTGGATTATAAAACACATAGACTCAGTCCATTACTGCAGCACACCTGTTGGATTATAAAACAGATAGACTCAGTCCATTACTGCAGCTCACCTGTTGGATTATAAAACAGACAGACTCAGTCCATTACAGCAGCACACCTGTTGGATTATAAAACAGATAGACTCAGTCCATTACAGCAGCACACCTGTTGGATTATAAAACAGATAGACTCAGTCCATTACTGCAGCACACCTGTTGGATTAAATTACAGATAGATGGTGAGTGATTTCACAGACCCTCACTTCTGACTACATTGTATGGATGCGTACCATATGGGACCCTATTCCCTATGTAGTGCACTACTTTAGACCAGAGCCCTATATAACCCTATTCCCTAATAGTGCACTACATTAGACCAGGGCCCTATAGAACCCTATTCCCTAATAGTGCACTACTTTAGACCTGAGCCCTATAGAACCCTATTGCCTATATAGTGCACTACTTTAGACCAGGGCCCTATAGAACCCTATTCCCTATATAGTGCACTTCTTTAGACCAGAGCCCTATAGAATCCTATTCTCTATTTATAGTGCACTACATTAGACCAGGGCCCTGTAGAACCCTATTCCCTATTTATAGTGCACTACATTAGACCAGAGCCCTATACGGAATAGGGAATAGGGGGTTTGAATCTACAGTGAAATACATGTAACACACTATATTCACGTCCTATAGGGCTTGTTAGAACATGCTAGGCCTGTTCCTGCTCTCTTCCGGCACGGCGATAAAACAGGTTCATTTTCCATCTCGTATTTACCAACGCAGGTTGGAACACCAGACATGAATAATAAAACCCTGATTCAATTACAAGACGTGGAATATGTGGGAGGAGAAAATTTCTCATGTATAATACATCACACTAATACCACATAATTATATTAAGCCTCCAAAAGATAATTGATGACACAGATTAAAACAATAGACAACCTTCCCACCGGGCACAGACTTCAAATCCAACGTCTAGTCCACGTTGGTTCGATGTAACGTCATTGAAATGACGTGGAATAGACGTTGATTCAACGTTGTAACTCACAATGTGCCAGCCAGGCTACTAATATCACAGATGTAGGATTGCTGTTACTCACGCTGTGCCAGCCAGGCTACTAATATCACAGATATGGGATTGCTGTTACTCACACTGTGCCAGCCAGGCCACTAATATCAAGATGTGGGATTGTTGTAACTCACACTGTGCCAGCCAGGCTACTAATATCACAGATATGGGATTGTTGTAACTCACAGTGTGTCAGCCAGGCTACTAATATCACAGATATGGGATTGTTGTTACTCACAATGTGCCAGCCAGGCTACTAAATATCACATATGTGGGATTGCTGTTATTCACAATGTGCCAGCCAGGCTACTAATATCACAGATATGGGATTGCTGTTATTCACAATGTGCCAGCAAGGCTACTAATATCACAGATATGGGATTGCTGTTATTCACAATGTGCCAGCCAGGCTACTAAATATCACAGATGTAGGATTGCTGTTACTCACAATGTGCCAGCCAGGCTACTAAATATCACATATGTGGGATTGTTGTAACTCACACTGTGCCAGCCAGGCTACTAAATATCACAGATGTGAGATTGTTGTAACTCACACTGTGCCAGCCAGGCTACTAAATATCACATATGTGGGATTGCTGTTATTCACAATGTGCCAGCCAGGCTACTAATATCAAAGATGTGAGATTGTTGTAACTCACACTGTGCCAGCCAGGCTACTAAATATCACATATGTGGGATTGCTGTTATTCACAATGTGCCAGCCAGGCTACTAATATCAAAGATGTGCGATTGTTAATACTCACAATGTGTCAGCCAGGCTACTAATATCACAGATGTGAGATTGTTGTAACTCACACTGTGCCAGCCAGGCTACTAAATATCACATATGTGGGATTGCTGTTATTCACAATGTGCCAGCCAGGCTACTAATATCAAAGATGTGCGATTGTTAATACTCACAAGGTGTCAGCCAGGCTACTAATATCAAAGATGTGGGAATGTTGTAACTCACACTGTGCCAGCCAGGCTACTAATATCACAGATTTGGGGATTTCTGTTACTTGGCGTCGGGTTTGTTTACAAATACATCCTTGCCTATAACGCAGTGCTAGAAATAGCTCGATGCATGCCTGCTCTGTGTCTGCTTGAGAACCGAGCTCATCTTGGTAAAGCTAAAGCAAACACAAAAACATCCTTCTGGGCAGTGTTCCCATCTCCTCAATCCTCTCATCCATATGGAAGAAATCGAAGATTCGACAAGTTAGACCAAATTGACTGAAACCCTCAACAATACTATAACACAGTGGAGGGGAAGAGGGGCAGGCTGGCCAGGGTGTCTGTACTATACCCCTCAACAATACTATAACACAGTGGAGGGGAAGAGGGGCAGGCTGGCCAGGGTGTCTGTACTATACCCCTCAACAATACTATAACACAGTGGAGGGGAAGAGGGGCAGACTGGCCAGGGTGTCTGTACTATACCCCTCAACAATACTATAACACAGTGGAGGAGGGGCAGGCTGGCCAGGGTGTCTGTACTATACCCCTCAACAATACTATAACACAGGGGAAGAGGGGCAGGCTGGCCAGGGTGTCTGTACTATACCCCTCAACAATACTATAACACAGGGGAAGAGGGGCAGACTGGCCAGGGTGTCTGTACTATACCCCTCAACAATACTATAACACAGTGGAGGGGAAGAGGGGCAGGCTGGCCAGGGTGTCTGTACTATACCCCTCAACAATACTATAACACAGTGGAGGGGAAGAGGGGCAGGCTGGCCAGGGTGTCTGTACTATACCCCTCAACAATACTATAACACAGTTGAGAGGAAGAGGGGCAGGCTGGCCAGGGTGTCTGTACTATACCCCTCAACAATACTATAACACAGTGGAGGGGAAGAGGGGCAGGCTGGCCAGGGTGTCTGTACTATACCCCTCAACAATACTATAACACAGTGGAGGGGAAGAGGGGCAGGCTGGCCAGGGTGTCTGTACTATACCCCTCAACAATACTATAACACAGTGGAGGGGAAGAGGGGCAGGCTGGCCAGGGTGTCTGTACTATACCCCTCAACAATACTATAACACAGTGGAAGAGGGGCAAGCTGGCCAGGGTGTCTGTACTATACCCCTCAACAATACTATAACACAGTGGAAGGGAAGAGGGGCAGGCTGGCCAGGGTGTCTGTACTATACCCCTCAACAATACTATAACACAGTGGAGAGGAAGAGTGGCAGGCTGGCCAGGGTGTCTGTACTATACCCCTCAACAATACTATAACACAGTGGAGGGGAAGAGGGGCAGGCTGGCCAGGGTGTCTGTACTATACCCCTCAACAATACTATAACACAGTGGAGGGGAAGAGGGGCAGGCTGGCCAGGGTGTCTGTACTATACCCCTCAACAATACTATAACACAGTGGAGGGGAAGAGGGGCAGGCTGGCCAGGGTGTCTGTACTATACCCTTCAACAATACTATAACAATGTGGAGGGGAAGAGGGGCAGGCTGGCCAGGGTGTCTGTACTATACCCCTCAACAATACTATAACACAGTGGAGGGGAAGAGGGGCAGGCTGGCCAGGGTGTCTGTACTATACCCCTCAACAATACTATAACACAGTGGAGGGGAAGAGGGGCAGGCTGGCCAGGGTGTCTGTACTATACCCCTCAACAATACTATAACACAGTGGAGGGGAAGAGGGGCAGGCTGGCCAGGGTGTCTGTACTATACCCCTCAACAATACTATAACACAGTGGAGGGGAAGAGGGGCAGGCTGGCCAGGGTGTCTGTACTATACCCCTCAACAATACTATAACACAGTGGAGGGGAAGAGGGGCAGGCTGGCCAGGGTGTCTGTACTATACCCCTCAACAATACTATAACACAGTGGAGGGGAAGAGGGGCGGGCTGGCCAGGGTGTCTGTACTATACCCCTCAACAATACTATAACACAGTGGAGGGGGAGAGGGGGCAGGCTGGCCAGGGTGTCTGTACTATACCCCTCAACAATACTATAACACAGGGGAAGAGAGGCAGGCTGGCCAGGGTGTCTGTACTATACCCCTCAACAATACTATAACACAGTGGAGGGGAAGAGGGGCAGGCTGGCCAGGGTGTCTGTACTATACCCCTCAACAATACTATAACACAGTGGAGGGGAAGAGGGGCAGGCTGGCCAGGGTGTCTGTAATACTGAAAATCAAATCAGAGTGACTATGACTGATCCAAGCAGAGTGACTATGACTGATCCAAGCAGAGTGACTATGACTGATCCAATCAGAGTGACTATGACTGATCCAATCAGAGTGACTATGACTGATCCAAGCAGATTGACTATGACTGATCCAATCAGAGTAACTATGTCTGATCCAATCAGAGTGACTATAACTGATCCAATCAGAGTGACCCCATTAGACTTCTGCATGGATTGATCTCATGTATCAAACTATTTAATGAAAACTCCTTCTCTGTTGTGAGAGTTGTTAGACTTTGTCTTGAGGCAAATCACAGTAAAACATGACTTATTTATCCCAGAGATGCTGTCCTTTTCTCTCTGGATTAACTTCACAGAGTTCACATGTGTTCATTCATCCCCAAAAATGAACGTTAGTTTTTAATGATTAAATGAAATAATTCTGCCATCGGAGAAAATAAATTTGCTTAAATTGAGTGATTCTGACACCGTAAAGCAGACTGGAGATTCAGATTATAAAAGAGGATTATAGAGAAGCAGAGAGCAGCAGAATATCAGGAAGAGCCTGGTGCCTTGATGTCTAGAAACAAGTAAAGAAACCAGCTGTCATACAGATGAACAACCCTTTATTTCTCCATCTGAAAATAGGACCCAGAGTTTGGCCTCTTGAACAGGCGTCACTGTGTTGGCGTATTGTTCATTTCTTATTTGCGCTGCTCTCTCTCTCTCTCTCTCTCAATTCAATTCAATTCAAGGGGCTTTATTGGCATGGGAAACATGTGTAAATGTGTATCTCTCTCTCTGTTCTCGCTACGACTCTCTCTCTCTCCATTCTCTCTACGACTCTCTCTCTCTCTCTCTCTCTCTCTCTCTCTCTCTCTCACTCTCTCTATGACTCTCTCTCTCTCTGTCTCTCTCTCTCTCTTTCTCTCTCTCTCTATGACTATCTTTCTCTCTCTCTCTGTCTCTCTCTCTCTCTCTTTCTACCCCTCTCTCTCACTCACCCACTCTCTCCCTTTCTCCCTTTGGTTGGTCTATCTCTCTCTCCCTCTCTCAGTATATATATTCTCTCTCTCTCTCTCAGTATATATATTCTCTCTCTCTCTCTCAGTATATATATTCTCTCTCTCTCTCTCTCTATATTAGGAGAAAAAAGCGGGTAAATAAGTAAAAGAACAGAAGCGGGAGTTGTGCTGGTTTAAGGCCGTGGAAAGTCAGGTCACTGAGTAATCCATTATTTACATTTTAAAGGAACTGTTAATTAGCTGAGAGTTGAAAAGGAAGCCTTCGCATACAAGATTAAAGCATAACATGGACAAAAGAAGGACATTTCACAAATCTACACCCCCCTAAAGAATGGATCATTAATACTGCATGATAATTCATTTGTTTGTAGTTGTTGCATCATGTTATGTGGGTGTTCTCATGTTTTGCTGCTACGTAGGGAAGCAGCTTTCGTTACACTGTTGTGCTTTGGGTTCATCTGCTCCACTCTTTGATGTGTTACTACTCTCTAAGGGGTACTAATAATATAACCCTTCTGTGATTGGTTAACGATGGTTCAAGCTAAGAACATAACCCTTCTGTGATTGGCTAACGATGGTTCAAGCTAAGGAACAATGCACAAGGTCTACATGATGAAACAAATGCAAACTCTGATGAAGGAAAGTATTTGAATATGGGGCCTATTTATATACTGCTAGAAAGAGAGAGAATGTGAGACAGAGACAGAGAGAGAGACACAGAGAGACACAGAGAGACACAGAGAGACACAGAGAGACACAGAGAGACACAGAGAGAGTAAAAGAGAGACAGAGAGAGTAAAAGAGAGACATAGAGACAGAGAGAGTAAAAGAGAGACAGAGAGAGAGAGAGAGAGAGAGAGAGAGAGAGAGAGAGAGAGAGAGAGAGAGAGAGAGAGAGAGAGAGAGAGAGAGAGAGAGAGAGAGAGAGAGAGAGAGAGAGAGAGAGAGAGAGAGAGAGAGAGAGAGAGACAGAGAGACAGAGAGACAGAGAGACAGAGAGACATAGAGACAGAGAGACAGAGAGACAGAGAGACATAGAGACATAGAGACATAGAGACATAGAGACATAGAGACATAGAGACATAGAAGGGAAGACAAGTGTCACACAGCCCAGAGTAGTAAGAGCCAGTTCCTGTAAAAATGTCAAATATCTCCAGCCTCCTGATACATTATCTTTCTCTTTCACGGGGCCATTCCCAAGTGTTTGACCAAGCAAAGAAAGACTTAGAAAAAAAATGGAACGTTTCCTAGAGTGAACCTCAAGAAGCTCCTTGTCCAGATTATAGCAGAGCTCCTGGTGTCTCTGACAGGGCCTCGCTATCCCCACTAACTGCTTCATATGGACTTAGTGGGAGCAGAGAACACTTATCTAGTCGCTGAGCGGCTCCAGCGGAGGGCTCCTTGAGGAAAACACCAGCGGAGCAAAGGATGGGATCAGTATTAGTAGGACGGGATGAGCTTTAGGCTTTGTTCCGTACGGTACACTCTTCCCTACGTAGTGCACTGCTTTTGACCAGGGTCCATGGAGAAGTGGTGTACTACACAGGGAATAGAGTGCCGTTTGGGACACAGGGTAGTGTGACAGCCATAAACACTACAGCAAAAGGTTGGATGTGAAACTCAGCAGTCCTGCAATATAACAGTACTAATACCATGGCAATCATGTCAGGGACCTGTCTGTATCGTGTCAGAGGGACCAAGGACATGTCTGTGCAGTGTCAGGAGCCCAAGAACCAGTCTGTATCGTGTCAGGAGACCAGGGACCTGTCTGTGTAGTGTCAGGGGGACCAGGGACCTGTCTGTGTAGTGTCAGGGGACCAGGGACCTGTCTGTGTAGTGTCAGGGGACCAGGGACCTTTCTGTGTAGTGTCAGGGGACCAGGGACCTGTCTGTGTAGTGCTAGGGGACCAGGGACCTGTCTGTGTAGTGTCAGGGGGACCAGGGACCTGTCTGTGTAGTGTCAGGGGACCAGGGACCTGTCTGTGTAGTTTCAGGGGACCAGGGACCTGTCTGTGTAGTGTCAGGGGACCAGGGACCTGTCTGTGTAGTGCCAGGGGACCAGGGACCTGTCTGTGTAGTGTCAGGGGACCAGGGACCTGTCTGTGTAGTGTCAGGGGAGCAGGGATCTGTCTGTGTAGTGTCAGGGGACCAGGGACCTGTCTGTGTAGTGTCAGGGGACCAGGGATCTGTCTGTGTAGTGTCAGGGGACCAGGGACATGTCTGTGTAGTGTCAGGGGGACCAGGGACATGTCTGTGTAGTGTCAGGGGACCAGGGACCTCTCTGTGTATCGCCAGCAGCCCAGTGGAGGGAGGTAGTAGCTACAGTAGCTCCTAGTTAAACTCCCGTCAGTTTGGGGGCAGAACGTACTGTTCTGTTGGAGTTCTATCAGCATTCATGAACCCAGCGACTTTTAAACTAATCCTCTACTACTGCAGTTAAGAGTAACACGTTGCACATGTACAGTAAAAGTAAGTAAAAAGTCAATGAGTTCCATTTCTGGTTTTGTCTTTATATTCTGCAGGAAGTTCTAGCAGTGTCCAGGAGACACTGGACAGATTAACTGGACAAGAACCACAGTGATATGTTACGTACTAGAAGTGGATACTTGGCTAAATGTTGATGTGTCCAAGATATGTACAGTACTTTCCCCTAGCTGGGTACTGGGTGCTGTCCATGGTGCTAATCCTCACCCTGCACTTCAGTGGCTGCTGTCCATGGTGCTGATCTCAGCTTGAAGTCAGTGGCTGCTGTCCATGGTGCTAACCCTCGCTCTGCAGTCAGTAGGTGCTGTCCATGGTGCTAACCCTCACCCTGCACTTCAGTGGCTGCTGTCCATGGTGCTGATCTCAGCTTGAAGTCAGTGGCTGCTGTCCATGGTGCTAACCCTCGCTCTGCAGTCAGTAGGTGCTGTCCATGGTGCTGATCTCACCCTGCAGTCAGTTGGCTGCTGTCCATGGTGCTAACCCTCACCCTGCAGTCAATGGCAGCTGTCCATGGTGCTGATCTCACCCTGCAGGCAGTAGGTGCTGTTCATGGTGCTGACCCTCACTCTGCACTCAGTAGGTGCTGTCCATGGTGCTGATCTCACCCTGCAGTCAGTTGGCTGCTGTCCATGGTGCTGATCTCACCATGCAGTCAGTAGGTGCTGTCCATGGTGCCAACCCTCACTCTGCAGTCAGTAGGTGCTGTCCATGGTGCTGACCCTCACTGTGCAGTCAGTAGGTGCTGTCCATGGTGCTAACCCTCACTCTGCAGTCAGTGGCTGCTGTCAATGATGCTGACCCTCACTCTGCAGTCAGTGTTTGCTGTCCATGGTGCTGACCCTCACTCTGCAGTCAGTTGGCTTCTGTCCATGGTGCTGACCCTCACTCTGCAGTCGGTAGGTGCTGTCCATGGTGCTGACCCTCACTCTGCAGTCAGTAGGTGCTGTCCATGGTGCTAACCCTCACTCTGCAGTCAGTAGGTGCTGTCCATGGTGCTGACCCTCACTCTGCAGTCAGTAGGTGCTGTCCATGGTGCTGACCCTCACTCTGCAGTCAGTAGGTGCTGTCCATGGTGCTGACCCTCACTCTGCAGTCAGTAGGTGCTGTCCATGGTGCTGATCTCACCATGCAGTCAGTAGGTGCTGTCCATGGTGCCAACCCTCACTCTGCAGTCAGTAGGTGCTGTCCATGGTGCTGATCTCACCCTGTAGGCAGTAGGTGCTGTCCATGGTGCCAACCCTCACTCTGCAGTCAGTGGGTGCTGTCCATGGTGCTGACCCTCACTCTGCAGTCAGTAGGTGCTGTCCATGGTGCTAACCCTCACTCTGCAGTCAGTAGGTGCTGTCCATGGTGCTGATCTCACCATGCAGTCAGTAGGTGCTGTCCATGGTGCCAACCCTCACTCTGCAGTCAGTAGGTGCTGTCCATGGTGCTAACCCTCACTCTGCAGTCAGTAGGTGCTGTCCATGGTGCTAACCCTCACTCTGCAGTCAGTGGCTGCTGTCCATGATGCTGACCCTCACTCTGCAGTCAGTGGCTGCTGTCCATTGTGCTGACCCTCACTCTGCAGTCAGTGGCTGCTGTCCATGGTGCTGACCCTCACTCTGCAGTCAGTTGGCTGCTGTCCATGGTGCTGACCCTCACTCTGCAGTCAGTAGGTGCTGTCCATGGTGCTGACCCTCACTCTGCAGTCAGTTGGCTGCTGTCCATGGTGCTGACCCTCACTCTGCAGTCAGTAGGTGCTGTCCATGGTGCTAACCCTCACTCTGCAGTCAGTTGGCTGCTGTCCATGATGCTGACCCTTACTCTGCAGTCAGTAGGTGCTGTCCATGGTCTTGACCCTCACTGTGCAGTCAGTAGGCTGCTGTCCATGGTAAAGACCCTCACTCTGCAGTCAGTAGGTGCTGTCCATGGCACTGACCCTCACTCTGCAGTCAGTAGGTGCTGTCCATGATGCTGACCCTCACTCTGCAGTCAGTGGCTGCTGTCCATGGTGCTGACCCTCACTCTGCAGTCAGTTGGCTGCTGTCCATGGTGCTGACCCTCACTGTGCAGTCAGTAGGTGCTGTCCATGGTGCTGATCTCAGCCTGCAGTCAGTAGGTGCTGTCCATGGTCTTGACCCTCACTCTGCAGTCAGTAGGTGCTGTCCATGGTGTTGACCCTCACTCTGCAGTCAGTAGGTGCTGTCCATGGTGTTGACCCTCACTCTGCAGTCAGTTGGCTGCTGTCCATGGTGCTGACCCTCACTCTGCAGTCAGTAGGTGCTCTCCGTGTTGCTGACCCTCACTCTGCAGTCAGTTGGCTGCTCTCCATGATGCTGACCCTCACTCTGCAGTCAGTAGGTGCTGTCCATGGTGCTGACCCTCACCCTGCAGTCAGTTGGCTGCTGTCCATGGTGCTAACCCTCACTCTGCTGTCAGTAGGTGCTGTCCATGGTGCTGACCCTCACTCTGCAGTCAGTAGGTGCTGTCCATGGTGCTGATCCTCACTCTGCAGTCAGTAGGTGCTGTCCATGGTGCTGACCCTCACTCTGCAGTCAGTAGGTGCTGTCCATGGTGCTAACCCTCACTCTGCAGTCAGTTGGCTGCTGTCCATGATGCTGACCCTCACTCTGCAGTCAGTAGGTGCTGTCCATGGTCTTGACCCTCACTGTGCAGTCAGTAGGCTGCTGTCCATGGTACTGACCCTCACTCTGCAGTCAGTAGGTGCTGTCCATGGTGCTGATCCTCACTCTGCAGTCAGTAGGTGCTGTCCATGGTGCTGACCCTCACTCTGCAGTCAGTAGGTGCTGTCCATGGTGCTAACCCTCACTCTGCAGTCAGTTGGCTGCTGTCCATGATGCTGACCCTCACTCTGCAGTCAGTAGGTGCTGTCCATGGTCTTGACCCTCACTCTGCAGTCAGTTGGCTGCTGTCCATGGTGCTGACCCTCACTCTGCAGTCAGTAGGTGCTGTCCATGGTGCTAACCCTCCCCCTGCAGTCAGTTGGCTGCTGTCCATGGTGCTGATCCTCACTCTGCAGTCAGTAGGTGCTGTCCATGGTGCTGACCCTCACCCTGCAGTCAGTTGGCTGCTGTCCATGGTGCTGACCCTCACTCTGCAGTCAGTTGGCTGCTGTCCATGGTGCTGACCCTCACTCTGCAGTCAGTTGGCTGCTGTCCATGGTGCTGACCCTCACTCTGCAGTCAGTAGGTGCTGTCCATGGTGCTGACCCTCACTCTGCAGTCAGTGGGTGCTGTCCATGGTGCTGACCCTCACTCTGCAGTCAGTAGGTGCTGTCCATGGTGCTGATCCTCACTCTGCAGTCAGTTGGTGCTGTCCATGGTACTGACCCTCACTCTGCAGTCAGTAGGTGCTCTCCATGGTGCCAACCCTCACTCTGCAGTCAGTAGGCTGCTGTCCATGGTACTGACCCTCACTCTGCAGTCAGTAGGTGCTGTCCATGGTGCTGATCCTCACTCTGCAGTCAGTAGGTGCTGTCCATGGTGCTGACCCTCACTCTGCAGTCAGTAGGTGCTCTCCATGGTGCCAACCCTCACTCTGCAGTCAGTAGGTGCTGTCCATGGTGCTGACCCTCACTAACATTGAATCACAGCTAGCATGTAGCCTGTCAGTGCTAATCCTATAAGAAAAAACATATATAACATTCTGTTTGATAATGTTTCAAGCTTTCAAGGTTTATTAGTCGTATGTTGCATTGATCACAACCACAAAAGGCCTTTACACAGATACGCAATGCCTAGTTATTCTATGTAATGGGCTATTAGAGTTCCTCTCATATACAGACATTGTAATAGTTTTTGGGGGGTTTAATAGGATAACGATGATTACATAAATTGATTTATCTTGTAACACAAGCGACTCCTTCATTGTGACATTGTGTTCACAGCTCCTCTGTGTTGGCTCAGTTAATTAAGTGACATATTTAAAAAGGCATTCGGTCGCAGTGATGAACCTCTTAGTTGGTTAGCTTCAGCGCTAACACATGCTAAGATATTAGCGTTTGGTTGCTATGATAATACCCTTTTGGGTTGATTAGCTTCAGCGCTAACACATGCTAGGATATTAGCCCCTGAAAAGATGAAGGAGACTGGGCCTCTGTGATCAAGCCTGAACAGGACCTCACCCCATTAAATGCTAAAAAAGAAAATGACTGCTTTTAATGAAGATAAGCAGAACGAGCAGACACCCGTTCAAAGCTAATTAGTTATAGACCCAAATAGCTAGAGATCAAAGGCTGCTGTCTCCCCCCACCGTCCATCTTATCTGGCAGAGAGAGAGAGAGAGAGAGAGAGAGAGAAAGACAGAGAGAGAGAGAGAGAGAGAGACAGAGAGAGAGAGAGAGAGAGAGAGAGAGACAGAGAGAGAGAGAGACAGAGAGAGAGACAGAGAGAGAGAGAGAGAGACAGAGAGAGAGACAGAGAGAGAGACAGAGAGAGACAGAGAGCGAGAGAGAGAGAAAGAGACAAAGAGACAGAGAGAGACAGAGAGAGACAGAGAGAGACAGAGAGCGAGAGAGAGAGAGAGCGAGAGAGAGAGACAGAGAGAGAGAGAGAGACAGAGAGAGAGACAGACAGAGAGACAGAGAGAGACAGAGAGAGCGAGACAGAGAGAAAGAGACAAAGAGACAGAGAGAGAGAGAGAGAGAGAGAGAGAGAGAGAGAGAGAGAGAGAGAGAGAGAGAGAGAAAGAAAGAGAGAGAGACAGAGAATGAGAGAGAGAGAAAGAGACAAAGAGACAGAGAGAGAGAGAGAGAGAGAGAGAGAGAGAGAGAGAGAGAGAGAGAGAGAGAGAGAGAGAGAGAGAGAGAGAGAGAGAGAGAGAGAGAGACAGAGAATGAGAGAGAGAGAAAGAGACAAAGAGACAGAGAGAGAGAGAGAGAGAGAGAGAGAGAGAGAGAGAGAGAGAGAGAGAGAGAGAGAGAGAGAGAAAGAAAGAGAGAGAGACAGAGAATGAGAGAGAGAGAAAGAGACAAAGAGACAGAGAGAGAGAGAGAGAGAGAGAGAGAGAGAGAGAGAGAGAGAGAGAAAGAGACAAAGAGACAGAGAGAGAGAGAGAGAGAGAGAGAGAGAAGGCCGGCTTGGAAAACCCACACCACAGAACAATATTCCATAACCTCCTCCGTTGGGGATACGATTCTAAGTTTTATGTTCAAAGCTGCCGTCCTACAGTGGAATAGTGGGAATATATGAATAAACTGTAAAAAGTGTTTTTATATATATATATATTGCCTGCAAATTAATTATGCATAAGTCTGTGACATAATAGTCTGTCTTTGTGTAATTAATTGGATCATTGGCCAAAGTTCAGTACTATATCCCAAATGTACATCTAACTTCTAACAGGACGATCGTAATAATTGTGTGTTAATCATTGAGTACAAAGCACAAGTTTCTTAGTGTGTTCTGTACCATGTCGAATGTTGATATGGATTGTACAACGGAAACAGTGAATACCCCCCCCCCCCCCCCCCCCCCACTAATATATTCGCTGTTATAATTTAGTCTATGACATTTGACACTATTTCTGTGTTTAATTAAAACATTTTTTTGTTTTACCATTGGTCAAAGTTCAGCACTACAGACCGAGGACCTTCTAAACAGGACTGTCTTATAACTGTATCACTGGGTATAGAAATGGGTTCGCTCAATATGTTCCGCCTCATGTTTCATGGTCATACTACGGATTACATATCCACACCGAAACAAATACATTCATGTAACATGTGCTGGTCCCGTGTTTCAGGAGCTGATGAGTATCTGTTGTCTGTCTGCAATAAAGCCCTTTTGTGGGAGGGGAAATCTAATTCTGATTGGCTGAGCCTGGCTCCCCAGTGTGTAGTCCAACTCTGATTGGCTGAGCCTGGCTCCCTAGTGGGTTGGCCTATGCCCTCCAAGAACCACCCATGGCTGTGCCCCTGCCCAGTCATGTGAAATCCATAGATGAGGCCCTACTTCGTTTATTTCAATTGACTGATTTCCCTATATGAACTGTAACTCAGTAAAATCTTTGAAATTGTTGTATGTTGTGTTTCTATATATAGATATTTCAGTATAAAACATTGAATAACCAATGACATATTCAATGTTGCGAAAACCAAATTCCAAACGTTTTATTTCCCTTTTAAATGGACTCTTTACTCCTTAGCCTCTCTCTCCAGTCTGTCTCCTCTCTCTACTCCCCAGTCTGTCTCCTCTCTCTACTCCCCAGTCTGTCTCCTCTCTCTACTCCCCAGTCTGTCTCCTCTCTTTACTCCCAGTCTGTCTCCTCTCTCTTTACTCCCCAGTCTGTCTCCTCTCTTTAATCCCAGTCTGTCTCCTCTCTTTAATCCCAGTCTGTCTCCTCTCTCTTTACTCCCAGTCTGTCTCCTCTCTTTAATCCCAGTCTGTCTCCTCTCTTTAATCCCAGTCTGTCTCTTCTCTTTAGTCCCCAGTCTGTCTCCTCTCTTTAATCCCAGTCTGTCTCCTCTCTTTACTCCCCAGTCTGTCTCCTCTCTTTAATCCCAGTCTGTCTCCTCTCTTTACTCCCCAGTCTGTCTCCTCTCTTTAATCCCCAGTCTGTCTCCTCTCTTTATTCCCCAGTCTGTCTCCTCTCTTTATTCCCCAGTCTGTCTCCTCTCTTTATTCCCCAGTCTGTCTTCTCTCTTTAGTCCCCAGTCTGTCTCCTCTCTTTAGTCTCCAGTCTGTCTCCTCTCTCTACTCCCCAGTCTGTCTCCTCTCTTTACACCCCAGTCTGTCTCCTCTCTTTACACCCCAGCCTGTCTCCTCTCTTTAGTCTCCTCACTACTCCACCAAAGACATTGGTTTTAACAACCATATTTCCCGAGGTACACTTCTACATATTAGGCTGGGGTCTGGTTTCCCGGAGTACCGGCCAGCAACCGGAGAGGGAGGAGAGAGAGGAGTTGGAGGCTGGTACTGTGTTAAGCTGGCTGTGAATACGATTAGGAGCCCAAACCCGGATTTAGATGCTCCCCATGAGCTCAGCTATAAATACTGTGGAGGACTGGCACTCCCCTCAACACAACGCCACACCAAAGCCAACTAGATCCGAGGCTGTTTTTTTTAAATAGAACCCTATTCCCTATGTAGTGCACTACTTTTAACCAGGGCCCATAGGACACAGACCTATTCTGGCTTTGAGGTTTGAGCACCTGTGTTGGAAAATTGTTTATGAGCTGAGAGGATATGTTCTCATAACTGGCAGCAGCGATTGGTGGAAAGTCTAAAATGGTACGTTAGGAGCCAGCAGTTGTTCTTCATGAAGACGATTTAAACAAAAAGTTAAACACTCTTGAAAAATACAACATAAGTGTAGCTCGCAGTGGCTGTTACTCACCTTCTTTATACAGTTATACACTTATTTTTCTGTGAGGAAAACTTCTCTCCATTCATCTCGCCTCAACTCTAAGTTGTAAAGCAGCACAGAGGACACTTCATTCAGTAACGGACATTCAACCACCAAAATACAGCGCATCATGTGTCAGAGTTCAGCCCCGGACAGCTTTAGCCTGCTGTCTCTCTCTCTCTCCCCAGGAAATAAAAACAGCTCCTCTCCAACAGCTGAGAGCTGAGTTGGTGTTTTATTCAACAGTGGTGGCTCATTAAAAAGTACAGGTGGAACTAAACAAATGTCATCAAAAATGGGGAAATTAGCACTTAAATACAGCACCAGAAAAACAGTTATTGTGCCTTGTTGAAAGTACAGAACAACATAAGGAATTGGGTTCCATTTGAGATGCAGCCATATAAGGAATAGGGTTCCATTTGGGATACAACCATATAAGGAATAGGGTTCCATTTGGGATACAACCCATATAAGGAATAGGGTTCCATTTGGGATACAACCATATAAGGAATAGGATTTAATTTGGGATACAACCATATAAGGAATAGGGTTCCATTTGGGATACACCCATATAAGGAATAGGGTTCCATTTGGGATACGACCATATAAGGAATAGGATTTAATTTGGGATACAACCATATAAGGAATAGGGTTCCATTTGGGATACACCCATATAAGGAATAGGGTTCCATTTGGGATACGACCATATAAGGAATAGGGTTCCATTTGGGATCCACCCACATAAGGAATAAGGTTCCATTTGCGATGTAACCTTGGAGGTATGGTGACTGATAAACACAGATACAATGGCTT
The DNA here is from genome assembly GCF_029448725.1 of Salvelinus fontinalis. Taxonomy (NCBI): domain Eukaryota; kingdom Metazoa; phylum Chordata; class Actinopteri; order Salmoniformes; family Salmonidae; genus Salvelinus; species Salvelinus fontinalis. The sequence goes on along the minus strand of NC_074671.1, from coordinate 68,938,008 downwards.
GCTAAAGTATTCACTCCCTTTGGCATTTTTCCTATTTTGTTGCCTTACAACCTGGAATTAAACTTTTTGGGGGGGGGGGTTGTATCATCTGATTTACATAACATGCCTACCACTTTGAAGGTGTAAAATATTTTAAATTGTGAAACAAACAAGAAATAAGACAAAAGAACTGAAAACTTGAGCGTGCATAACTATTCACCCCCCCCAAAGTCAATACTTTGTAGAGACACCTTTTGCAGCAATTACAGCTGCAAGTCTCTTGGGGTATGTCTCTATAAGCTTGGCACATTGAGCCACTGGGAGTTTTGCCCATTCTTCAAGGAAAAACTGCTCCAGCAACTCCTTCAAGTTGGATGGGTTCCGTTGGTGTACAGAAATCTTTAAGTCATATACCAGATTCTCAATTGGATTGAGGTCTGGGCTTTGACTAGGCCAGTACAAGACATTTAAATGTTTCAAGCTTAAACCACTCGAGTGTAGCTTTAGCAGTATTCTTAGGGTCATTATCCTGCTGGAAGGTGAACCTCCGTCCCAGTCTCAAATCTCTGGAAGACTGAAACAGGTTTCCCTTAAGAATTTCCCTTTATTTAGCCCCATCCATCATTCCTTCAATTCTGACCAGTTTTAAATGGATGAAAAACATCCCCACAGCATGATGCTGCCACCACCATGCTTCACTGTGGGGATGGTGTCAGGTTTCCTCCAGACATGATGCTGCCACCACCATGCTTCACTGTGGGGATGGTGTCAGGTTTCCTCCAGACATGATGCTGCCACCACCATGCTTCACTGTGGGGATGGTGTCAGGTTTCCTCCAGACATGATGCTGCCACCACCATGCTTCATTGTGGGGATGGTGTCTCAGGGTGAAGAGAGGTGTTGGGTTTGCGCCAGACATAACATTTTCCTTGATGGCCCAAAATCAAAATTTTAGTCTCATCTGACCAGAGTACCTTCTTTCATATGTTTGGGGAGTTTCCCACATGCCTTTTGGACAACACCAAATGTGTTTGCTTATTTTTTTCTTTAAGCAATGGCTTTTGTCTGGGTACTCTTCCGTAAAGCCCAGCTCTGTGGAGTGTACGGCTTAAAGTGGTCCTAAGAACAGATACTCCAATCTCCGCTGTGGAGCTTTGCAGCTCCTTCAGGGTTATCTTTGGTGTCTTTGTTGCTTTTCTGATTAATGCCCTCCTTGTCTGGTCTGTGAGTTTTGGTGGGAGGCCCTCTCTTGGCAGGTTTGTTGTGGTGCCATGTTATTTCCATTTTTTAATAATGGATTTAACGGTGCTCCGTGGGATGTTCAAAGTTTCTGATATTTCTTTATAACCCAACCCTGATCTGTACTTCTCCACAACTTTGTCCCTGACCTGTTTTGGAGAGCTCCTTGGTCTTCATGGTGCTGCTTGCTTGGTGGTGCCCCTTGACTCTGGGGCCTTTCAGAACAGGTGTGTATAAATACTGAGATCATGTGACACTTAGATTGCACACAGGTGGTGTCACGGCTGTTGGAAGGAGAGGACCAAGGTGCAGCGTGGCGAGCGTCCATTTTCTTTATTTCATCAAAATGATGCTGAACAAAACAATCAACGCTACAAAATCTAACCGTGAAGCTACAGGCCATGTGACCTAAACAAAGTCAACTTCCCACAAACACAGGTGGAAAAAAGAGCTACCTAAGTATGGTTCAACGATAGACAGCTGCCTCTGATTGAGAACCATACCCGGCCAAAACATAGGAATAGAAAATCATAGAAACACAAAACATAGAATGCCCACCCCAACTCACGCCCTGACCAAACCAAAATAAAGACATAAAAAGAATCTCTAAGGTCAGGGTGTGACAGGTGGACTTTATTTAACTAATTATGTGACTTCTGAAGGTAATTGGTTGTACCAGATCTTATGTAGGGGCTTCATAGCAAAGGGGGTGAATACATATACACACACCACTTTACCATTTTACATTTCATTTCACTTCACCAATTTGGACTATTTTGTGTCAGTCCATTACATGAAATCCAAATAAAAATCCATTTAAATTACAGGTTGTAATGGAACAAAATAGGAAAAACGCCAAGGGGGATGAATACTTTTGCAATGCACTGTATATCATGCAGCCAGGCATTGAGATTTACAGTAATGAACCCAAATGTGCCGTGTGTCTCGAAGGGCAGCGAGGAGCCTCTGTCTGAGTCCAAATGGCACACTATTCCCTATATAGTGCACTACTTTAGACCAGAGCCCTATAGAACCCTATTCCGTACATAGTGCACTACTTTTGACCAGAGCCCTATGGGTCCTGGTCAAAAGTAGTGCACTACATAGGGAATACGGTACCATTTGGAACACGTACTCTCTCTAGGTCCACTCAGGGAGATGAATGTTCAGTTGACAGCTGACCTTGTCTACCATGCAGGGAAGGACACTAGCTAGGCTGGTGAACCAGAGCCCAATGGGAGATAACAGTGTTGTGCCTTTCAGCCTCTGTTTAGCTCCCCTCGTTCCAATTATTCAAAGAAGGGAGGAGGGAGGGAGGGAAGGAGGGAAGGAAGGAGGGATGGAAGGAAGGAAGGAAGGAGGGAGGGGGCCTTTTTTTTAATTCCCATTTTTTTTTGCAAAAGGAATCTATTCCACACCCCGTCAGATAGCATTCTTCTACATCCTATTCACTGCCTCGGCAACACAGAGAGAGATGACTTGGGAATTGTGGGTTGAAGTGTGGATTGAACTACATTATGGTTTATTATATGAAGTAATTAGTCTAGTTAGATTCAATTAGTCCAATTGGATTGAGTTCCGTACAGTTATCAACGGAAGTGGTTCACGTCATATAATAGCACTATCAGGTTCAGAGAGAAGCTCTCTAGAAAGATTCACAGTTTAGAAGATAATGCCTCCATTTACAATCATATAAATTATTTGTAAAATATGTACATACAGTTCAAAATTACAGCGTGGTGTCTCTCTCTTTCTCTACAGTGTATCTCTGGTAGGATTCAGGTACTTCCTTCTTCCTGTGTGAGCGGTTAGTTAGATTCAGGGGTTTTTCTCAGACTGTTTGAATAGAGAAAGTATTTGAAGCTTCTCATATCACCTCAATACATTATATTCCTCTACCAACAACTACAATCACACAGATATTGATACTGTCTTAAATGGAACCCTATTCCCTATATAGTGCACTTCTGTTGACCAGATGTAATGCACTATATAGGGATAAGGGTGCCATTTGGGACTTTTATTTATTTAAACTTTGTTTAATTAACTACACAGTCATTGTATCGGTAGAGTTTGTAATGAGGAACGAGTCCACTGATAAAGCCCCAACACTCCTGACCTCTGACCTCTAGCCTCTAACCAGGTCAACACAGAGACAGGGTTTTGGGTTCCTGGTAGCAGGTCAACGTGTTTCATCATTCAGCTTGTTCTGGAGGCAGCTCTGCAGAGTGGATAATAGATGGCACAGCCACAAAGTCACACATTTTAAACCTAACTCGAACTCTTAGTACACTGCTAACCCTAACCCTAACCTTAAATGTATAATATCGCCAATTTTGACTTCGCAACTGGCCTATCTAAGGGGAAATCTCTCAGTTCTGCCTCCAGGACAAGACTCATGACAATAGAATAGGAAGAATGGAGCCGGATGAAATCTCTCAGCTCTGCCTCCAGGACAAGACTCGTGACAATAGAATAGGAAGAATGGAGCCGGATGGCTGCCATTTTACGGCCTACTAAACAATTGTGCTCTTTTGTGCTGTGTTTTTAGCATTGTTTGTAACTTGTTTTGTACATAATGTTGCTGCTACCGTCTCTTATGACCGAGAAGAGCTTCTGGACATCAGAACAGCGATTACTCACCTCGAACTGGACTGCGATTTTTTCTTTAATGAGTCAGACAGGAAGGAGATAATGTTGCTCCCAGACAAGGCCCAAATCCCCGTCATTGACATGGAGAAAAATAAGGAAATACAAGGGGGGAGGAGATCAGGGTGCCTTGTGAGAATTCGTCGGCGAGTGAATAACCCGCCTCTACCATCCGTTCTATTAGCCAACGTGAAATCACTGGAGAATAAACTGGATGAGGTTCCGTTGGAGACTATCCAACCTACGGGACATAAAAAAATGTAATATCTTATGTTTCAGCGAGTCGTGGCTGAATGACGACATGGATAATGTACAGTTGGCTGGGTTTTCCATCGGCAGGACAGAACAGTTAAGTTTTTTAAGACAAGGGGTGGGGTTGTGTGTCTATTTGTCAATAACAGCTGGTGCACGATGTCTAATATTAAGGTAGTCTGGAGGTATTGCTCACCTGAGGTAGAGTACCTCATGATAAGCTGTAGACCGTAATATCTACCAAGAGAGATTTCATCTACATTTTTGTTAGACATCTATTTACCACCACAAACCGATGTTGGCACTAAGACCTCACTCAATGAGCTGTATAAGACCATACGCAAACAAGAGCATTTTCACTCAGAAGCTGCACTCCTAGTGGCCGGAGACTTTAATGCAGGAAAACTTAAATCCGTTTTACCTCATTTCTACCAGCATGTCACATGTGCAACGAGAGGGGAAAAACTAGACCACCTTACTACACACAAAGAGAAGCGAACAAAGCTCTCCCTCGCACTCCATTTGGCAAAATCTGACCATAATTCAATCTTCTTGATTCCTGCTTACAAAAACGAAAAACAGGAAGTACCAGTGACTCGCTTATTACGGAAGTGGTCAGATGACGGGGATGCTAAGCCACAGGACTGTTTTGCTAGCATAGACTGGAATTTAACCTCTCTTGGGCACGTGAGACGGAGGTCCCACCTCGTCAACAGCCAGTGAAACTGCTGGGCGCCAAATTCAAATACAGAAATATTCATTATAAAAATTCCGAAAACAAAACATATTTTACATAGGTTTAAAGATTAACTTCTTGTGAATCCAACCACGGTGTCAGATTTTAAAAAATGCCTTACGGCGAAAGCATACCTCACGATTATTTGAGAACATAGCCCACTAGACAAATCATTACAAACAGTAGCCAGCCAAGTAGAACAGTTACACATGTCAGAAATAGAGATAAAATTAATCCCTTACCTTTGATGATCTTCATATGGTTGTACTCAGCAGACATTCATTTACTCAATAAATGTTCCTTTTGTTAGATAAAGTCTCTTTATATCCAAAAACCTCAGTTTTGTTCACGCGTTTTCTTCAGTAATCCACAGGCTCAAACGCAGTCAAAACAGGAAGACAAAAAAATCCTAATTGTACCCGTAAAGTTCATAGAAACATGTCAAACGATGTTCATATTCAAACCTCAGGTTGTTTTTAGCCTAAATAATCGATAATATTTCAACCAGACAATAACGTCGTCTATTTTTAAGGTAAACAAGAAACGCACTCTCTCCGTCTCGCGCATGAAAAAGCTCTGTGACACTTTAGGGTCCACTCATTCAGACTGCTTTTACTTCTTCATTTTTCTGAAAACAAGCCTGAAACAATTTCTAAAGACTGTTGACATCTAGTGGAAGGCATAGACACTGCAATTTGAGTCCTAAGTCAATGGATACTGTAATGGCATTGAATAGAAAACTACAAAACCCCCCAAAAAAACTACTTCCTGAATGGATTTTTCTCAGGGTTTTGCCTGCCAAGTCAGTTATGTTATACTCACAGACACTATTTGAACAGTTTTGGAAACTTTAGAGTCTTTTCTATCCAAATCTAGCAGTTATATGGATATCATATCTTCTGGGCCCGTGAAGCAGGCAGTTTAATTGGGGAATGCATTTCATCCAACATTCCAAATCCATTCAATGGCATTGAGGAGTATAACTGTTAAGGCTCCTTGGATTGATGAGGAATTAAATAAGCTGTATAGTTGAAAGAGACGGGGCAAAAGTAGCGGCTAATAAGTCTGGCTGCACATCTGACTGACAAATTGAGAAATGATGTGACTAAACTCAACAAAAAGAAGAAGAAACTGTACTATGAAAACCAAGATCAATGATATAAAGAATGATGGGTGAAAAAAAAATTGGAATACTTTAAATGAAAATATGGGCAGAAAGACAAATTCAGATCCATCTTTCATCGAATGAGATGGCTTATTCATCACAAAACCATAGGATGTTGCCAATTATTTTAATTAATGATCATTTCATTGGTAAAGTGGGCAAACTTAGACAGGAAATTGCAACAACAAACAGTGAGCCATTGTATTCATGTATAAAGAAAACAAATAATGAAAGAAAAGCAGTGCAAGTTCGAATTTTGTAAAGTTAGTGTAGGAGAGGTGGGAAAATGATTGTTATCGATCAATAACGACAAACCTCCTGGCATTGACAACTGAGATGGAAAGCTACTGAGGATGGTAGCTGACTCTATAGCCACTCCTATCTGTCATATTTTTAATCTGAGGCTAGGGGAAAGTCTTTGTCCTCAGGCCTGGAGGGAAGACAAAGTAATTTACCAACAAGAGTTCTAAATAGGCCTTTACTGGTTCTAACAGCAGAGCTATCAGCTTGCTGCCAGCTCTTAACAAACTGTTGGAAAACAATTGTGTTTGACCAAATACAATGTTTTTTCTCTGTAAACAAATTAGCAACAGACTTTCAGCATGCTTATAGAGAAGGGCAGTCAACATTTACTGCACTGACACAAATGACTGATGATTGGTTGAAAGACATTGATAATAAGATGATAGTGGGAGCTGTACTGTTAGATTTCAATGCAGCCTTTGATGTTATTTACCATAACCTGTTGTTGAGAAAACATATGTGCTATGGCTTTTCAACCTCTGCCATATCGTGGATTTCAGAGCTATCTATCTAATAGAAAGCAAAGGGTTTTCTTTAATGGAAGCTTCTCTAATGTCAAACATGTAAAGTGTGGTGTACCGCAGGGCAGCTCTCTAGGCCCTCTACTCTTTTCTATTTTTTTACCAATGATCTGCCACTGAGATTAAACAAAGTATGTGTGTCCATGTATGGTGATGATTCAACCATATACTCATCAGCAACCACAGCTAATGTCACTGAAACTCTTAACAAAGAGTTGCAGTCTGTTTTGGAATGGTTGGTCAGTAATTAACTGCATCTGAAAATCTCTAATTCTAAGAGTATGGTATTTGGTATAAATCATTCCTTAAATTCTAGACCTCAGCTGAATCTGGTAATGAATGGTATGGCTGTTGAACAAGTTGATGAGACTAAATGACTTGGCATTACCTTAGATTGTAAGCTGTCATGGTTAAAACATTTATATTCAATGGTTGTAAAGATGGAGAGAGGTCTGGCCGTAATAAAGAGATCCTCTGCTTTTTTGACACCACACTCCAAAAAGCAAGTTTTGCAGGCTCTAGTTTTGTCTAATCTTGATTATTGTCCAGTCGTGTGGTCGAGTGCTGCAAGGAAGCTAAAGGGTAGAGCTGTCGCTTTCAAGGAGCGGGACTCCATCCCGGGAAGATTATAAGAAATCCCGCTATGCCCACCGACGAACCATCAAACAAGCAATGCGTCAATACAGAACTAAGATCGAATCGTACTACACCGGCTCCGATGCTCGTCAGATGTGGCAGGGCTTGCAAACTATTACAGATTACAAAGGGACGCACAGCCGCAAGCTGCCCAGTGACACGAGCCACCAGACGAGCTAAATTACTTCTATGCTTGCTTCGAGGCAAGTAACACTAAAACATGCATGACAGCACGAGCTGTTCCAGACGACGGTGTGATAACGCTCTCCGCAGCCGATGTGAGTAAGACCTTTAACTTCTTGAGAATACAGGGGGTGCTGTTTTCGCATTAGCATAATTTCCTCTACAGATTAAACTGCCTCTTATTCAATTATTGCTCTTACTATATGCATATAATTAATACCATTGGATAGAAAACAATCTATAGTTTCTAAAACCGTTTCAATTTTGTCTCTGAGTGAAACAGAAGTCATTTGACAGCACTTTCCCTGACCAAGAAGAAGAATGCAAGATGTGTATGCTCGCTTCAACGCTCTGCCTATATATGGTCACGCCACCTATGACCCGAAACACACTTCATTCGTCTTCCTCTGGGTGTCAAGAGGACGTCAGAGGAGAAATCTTTTGTTTATCTTGTACTGACGTGAAATAAGACCTATTTCTTTGGCGTGACCGACAACTTCCGGTTCTCTGAATCGCGCGATTTGGAGGTGCGATTGTCTACTGTTTTGCTGCCGTTACGGATGAAAACTATCTCCGTCTCGAAGTTTGTTTGATACATGTGACCATATCATCTTCATGTATGTTTTTTCAATATAGTTGAATCAGATTATTTGAATTTTTTCGGGAGTTTTGCCGTGTTCCGTTCTGTGACTTTTTTTTACTTTGGCCAGTCGACCAGTACATATGCTAAATGAAGAGGGAAAGTTGCCATTATGAATGGATTGAACGACTCATCAGGACTAAGGACACCTTGATCAACATTCTGATGAAAGATCAGCAATAGTAAGACCCAATTTACGATGTTATTTCATATATCTGTCGTGCATGTGAACTGGTCGTGGGCGCCCAGCTGGTTCTGGCTGGCGTGGCTATGCTAATTTAGCGCTACATTTTGTTTTCGCTATAAAACATTTAATAAATCAGAAATATTGTTTGGATTCACCAGATGTTGGGCTTTCAATATCTCTACGCTGTGTATTTTTTCTGAAATGTTTTAAGATAAGTAATTAGTTATATGACGTTGGTCTCTGTAATTGTTCTGGCTGCGTCGGCACTATTTCAGATTGCAGCTGCAATGTAGAACTGTGATTTATACCTGAAAAATGCACATTTTTCAAAAAAAAACTATCCTATACCATAAATATGTTATCAGACTGTCATCTGATTAGGTTTTTTCTTGGTTAGTGGCTATCAATATCTTAGTTTAGCCGAATTGGTGATAGCACCTGATGGAGTAAGAAACTGATGGAGTTAGAAAAGTGATGTCTTTTGCTAACGTGGTTAGCTAATAGATTTACATATTTTGTCTTCCCTGTAAAACATTTTAAAAATCTGAAATGGTGGCTTTATTCACAGGAGCTGTATCTTTCATTAGGTGTCTTGGACTTGTGATTTAATGATATTTAGATGCTACTATTTAATTGTGACGCTATGCTAGCGATGCTAATCAGTGTGTGGGGGGGTGGGGGGTGCTCCCGGACCCGGGGTAGGTGCTCGTTAGAGGTTAAACAGGTCAACATTCACAAGGCCGCTGGGCCAGACGGATTACCAGGACGTGTACTCTGAGCATGCGCTGACCAACTGGCAAGTGTCTTCACTGACATTTTCAACTTCTCCAGGTTTGAGTTGGTAATACCAACATGTTTCAAGCAGACCACCATAGTCCCTGTGCCCAAGAACACTAAGGTAACCTGCCTAAACGACTACCGATCTGTAGCACTCACATCAGTAGCCTTGAAGTGCTTTGAAAGGTTGGTAATGGCTCACATCAACACCATTATCCCAGAAACCCTAGACCCATTCCAACTTGCATACCGCCCCAACAGATCCACAGATGATGCAATCTCTATTACACTCCACACTGTCCTTTCACACCTGGACAAAATGAACACCTATTTGAGAATGCTATTCATTGACTACAGCTCAGCATTCAACACCATAGTGCCCTCAAAGCTCATCACTAAGCTAAGGACCCTGGAACTAAACACCTCCCTCTGCAACTCCTTTCTGCTCCTCCTGACGGGCCGCCCCCAGGTGGTGATGGTAGGTAACAACACATCTGCCATACTGATCCGTAAAACGGGACTCCTCAGGTGTGCGTGCTCAGTCCCCTGCTGTACTCCCTGTTCACTCATGACTGCATGGTCAGGCACGACTCCAAAACCATCATTAACCTGTTGGGGATGGGGGCGCTGTTTAGACTATTTATGCTAATGTGGCTAATTTTTTAAACGGCTTCCCACAAAATCCTTGATCGTACAATATGCATATTATTATTATTATTGGATAGAAAACAGTCTATAGTTTCTATAGGAGTTGAAATTTTGTCTCTAAGTGGAACAGAGCCCATTCTACAGCAATTTCCCTGACATGGAGTCAGATTTGAGAAATGTTGGCCACTTTTCTGAAGTCATTTAAAAGGGCACTGTCGTTGCTATGACTATACGGACACTTCTTACGTCTTCCCCTGGATGCCTTTACGTGATGACGATTCCAACGGGCTCGATTGCTCGTTCACAGGCCCTACAAATGAAAAAAACCTTTAGCTAGCAAGTCTTTTCTTGCTGCGTAACGCGCGTGGAAGACACCGACCCTCTCCTGTTCCAAGCGTTAGTTTAGCCTGTTATATTTCTCCGGTCATCTTTTCACTCGTTATAGGAGTTAAAAACATCATAAGGTAGTTAATTTAAAGCGTTTTATAGCAATTTATATCCGTTTAGTGCGATTTTGGGACATTTATTTTTGCAACGATGTGAAAAGTTGGGCATGCTTTTCAGTTCATCCCGAACTCAGTTGACATTTCGACATGGCAAGAGGACAGCTTTCCACCAAAAGACGATTTCTCCCAAGAAAGGATCCTTTGCCCAAGATACTGATGGAAGAACAGCTCAAGGTAGGACATTTTTATTATGATAAATCGTGTTTCTGTCGAAACATTTTAGTGGCTTAGGACGCCATGTTTTTTGACGTAGCTTCGCTTGGCGCAAACTGTATTGAAAAGTAAGGATAAATTAAAAAATTTAATAACGCAATTGTATTAAGAATTAAATTGTCTATCAATCCCTGTCCACCCTATATTTTTTAGTCACGTTTATGAGTATTTATGTATAAGAGTAGATCACTGTCTAAGTGGCGCAAGGACGTTTTCTTTACCAGCTTGTCTACATTTCACATTGTCTAACCATGATTTTGGTGGCTAAATATAAACATTTTCGATCAAACTGTATATGCATGTTGTAATGTGATGTTACAGGAGTGTCATCGGAAGAATTCTGAGAAGGTTAGTGAAAAAATTAATATCTTTTGGCGATGTTGACTTTTATCGCTCACTTTGGCTAGAATCAATGCTGGGCTGCTAATTGCTATGTGCTAAGCTAATATAACGATTTATTGTGTTTTCGCTGTAAGACACTTAGAAAATCTGAAATATTGTCTGTATTCACAGGATCTGTGTCTTTCGATTCGTGTATGCTGTGTATTTTTACGAAATGTTTGATGATTAGTAGTTAGGTAAACACGTTGCTCATTGTAATTATTCTAGTCCATTTGTGATGGTGGGTGCAATTGTAAACTATGCCATATACCTGAAATATGCACTTTTTTCTAACAAAACCTATCCCATACCATAAATATGTTATCAGACTGTCATCTAATGAGTTTTTTTGTTGGTTAGGGGCTATAAATATCTTAGTTTAGCCGAATTGGTGATGGCTACTGGTGTTGGTGGACAAATAAAAGATGGTGGATTATGCTAATGTGTTTTTAGGTAATAGATGTACATCTTTACATATTGTGTCTTCCCTGTAAAACATTTTAAAAATCGGAAATGTTGACTGGATAAATAAGATCTGTGTCTTTCATTAGCTGTATTGGACTTTAATGTGTGAAAGTTAAATATTTTAAAAAAATATTTTTTTTGAATTTCGCGGCACTGGTTTTTCAGTGGGGGGGGGGGGGGTGTGCCGCTAGCGCCACGCTGATCCTAGACAGGTTAAGTTTGCAGAAGACACAACAGTGTTAGGCCTGATCACCAACAACAACGAGACCACATATGAGGTCAGAGACCTGGCCGTGGAGTTCCAGGACAACAACCTCTCCCTTAACCTCTAATTCCTCCCAAATCCGGATCCGGGAGCACCCCCATCAGTAAAAAAGCTGACTAGCATAACCTAGCATAGCGTCACAAGTAAATACTAGCATCTAAATATCATTAAATCACAAGACCAAGACACCAGATGAAAGATACACATCTTGTGAATCCAGCCATCATTTCTGATTTTTAAAATGTTTTACAGGGAAGACACAATATGTAAATCTATTAGCTAACCACGTTAGCAAAAGACACCACTTTTTTTACTCCAACAGTTTTTTACTCCATCAGAAGCTATCACAAATTCGACCAAATAAAGATATAATTAGCCACTAACCAAGAAACAACTTCATCAGATGACAGTCTGATAACATATTTATTGTATAGCATATGTTTTGTTAGAAAAATGTGCATATTTCAGGTATAAATCATAGTTTACCATTGCAGCCACCATCACAACTCTCACCAAAGCAGCTAGAATAACTACAGAGAGCAACGTGTATTACCTAATTACTCATCATAAAACATTTCTTAAAAATACACAGCGTACAGCAAATGAAAGACACAGATCTTGTGAATCCAGCCAATATTTCAGATTTTTTAAGTGTTTTACAGCGAAAACACAATATAGCATTATATTAGCTTACCACAATAGCAAACCACACAACAGTATTGATTCATGCCAAAAATAGCGATAACGTATAACCCAGCAAAAGATATTCATTTTTTCACTGATCTGCTCAGAATTCTTCAGATGACAATCCTATAACATCATATTACACAATGCATATAGAGTTTGTTCGAAAATGTGCATATTTAGCGGCACAAATCGTGGTTATACAATGAGAAAAGTAGCCAAGGTGCAAAGAAAATGTCAGGAGAAATCTTGGGAAAGGCACCTATTCTAATCGATAAGTAATCATAAACTAAAAAATACAGATTGGACAGCAAATCAAAGATAAATTAGTTCTTAATGCAACGTCATCTTGACACCCAGAGGAAGACGAATGAAGTGTGTTTCGGTTCATAGGTGGCGTGACCATATATAGGCAGAGCGTTGAAGCGAGCATACACATCTTGCATTCTTCTTCTTGCTCAGGGAAAGTGCTGTCAAATGACTAAATGTTTCACTCAGAGACAAAATTGAAACGGTTTTAGAAACCATAGCTTGTTTTCTATCCAATGGTATTAATTATATGCATATAGTAACAGCAATAATTGAATAAGAGGCAGTTTAATCTGTAGAGGAAATTATGCTAATGCGAAAACAGCACCCCCTGTATTCTCAAGAAGTTAATGCAACCGCTGTGTTAGATTTTTAACAGTAGCGTTGCTGCGCAATACAGCGTGCGCTAAAGCGAGACCGCACTGAAATTCATGGCGGAATTATTATTTGACATGTGTCAACATAAATACGAATTAACAGCATAAAGACTGCTTACTATTTGCTGAGCTTCCATCAGAATCTTGGGCAAGGTGTCCTTTCTCCAGAACAATCGTCTTTTGGTTGAAAGATGTCCTCTTCTCCTGTCGAAATAGCCGCTAACGTTAGCCATGTGCAGGGGAGGTGTCCAACTCCTGATAGCGCGTCACAAAGAAATTCCAGAAAATCGCTATAAACTGATATAAACTGCTATAAGTCGGTTTAAATTAACAACCTTATCCTGTCTAGGATCAGCGTGGCGCTAGCGGCACACCCCCCCCCCCCCCACTGAAAAACCAGTGCCGCGAAATTCAAAAAAAATATTTTTTTAAAATATTTAACTTTCACACATTAAAGTCCAATACAGCTAATGAAAGACACAGATCTTATGAATCCAGTCAACATTTCCGATTTTTAAAATGTTTTACAGGGAAGACACAATATGTAAAGATGTACATCTATTACCTAAAAACACATTAGCATATTCCACCATCTTTTATTTGTCCACCAACACCAGTAGCCATCACCAATTCGGCTAAACTAAGATATTTATAGCCCCTAACCAACAAAAAAACTCATTAGATGACAGTCTGATAACATATTTATGGTATGGGATAGGTTTTGTTAGAAAAAAGTGCATATTTCAGGTATATGGCATAGTTTACAATTGCACCCACCATCACAAATGGACTAGAATAATTACAATGAGCAACGTGTTTACCTAACTACTAATCATCAAACATTTCGTAAAAATACACAGCATACACGAATCGAAAGACACAGATCCTGTGAATACAGACAATATTTCAGATTTTCTAAGTGTCTTACAGCGAAAACACAATAAATCGTTATATTAGCTTAGCACATAGCAATTAGCAGCCCAGCATTGATTCTAGCCAAAGTGAGCGATAAAAGTCAACATCGCCAAAAGATATTAATTTTTTCACTAACCTTCTCAGAATTCTTCCGATGACACTCCTGTAACATCACATTACAACATGCATATACAGTTTGATCGAAAATGTTTATATTTAGCCACCAAAATCATGGTTAGACAATGTGAAATGTAGACAAGCTGGTAAAGAAAACGTCCTTGCGCCACTTAGACAGTGATCTACTCTTATACATAAATACTCATAAACGTGACTAAAAAATATAGGGTGGACAGGGATTGATAGACAATTTAATTCTTAATACAATTGCGTTATTACATTTTTTAATTTATCCTTACTTTTCAATACAGTTTGCGCCAAGCGAAGCTACGTCAAAAAACATGGCGTCCTAAGCCACTAAAATGTTTCGACAGAAACACGATTTATCATAATAAAAATGTCCTACCTTGAGCTGTTCTTCCATCAGTATCTTGGGCAAAGGATCCTTTCTTGGGAGAAATCGTCTTTTGGTGGAAAGCTGTCCTCTTGCCATGTGGAAATGTCAACTACGTTCGGGATGAACTGAAAAGCGTGCCCAACTTTTCACATCGTTGCAAAAATAAATGTCCCAAAATCGCACTAAACGGATATAAATTGCTATAAAACGCTTTAAATTAACTACTTTGTGATGTTTGTAACTCCTATAACGAGTGAAAAGATGACCGGAGAAATATAACAGGCTAAACTAACGCTTGGAACAGGAGAGGGTCGGTGTCTTCCACGCGCGTTACGCAGCAAGAAAAGACTTGCTAGCTAAAGGTTTTTTTCATTTGTAGGGCCTGTGAACGAGCAATCGAGCCCGTTGGAATCGTCATCACGTAAAGGCATCCAGGGGAAGACGTAAGAAGTGTCCGTATAGTCATAGCAACGACAGTGCCCGTTTAAATGACTTCAGAAAAGTGGCCAACGTTTCTCAAATCTGACTCCATGTCAGGGAAATTGCTGTAGAATGGGCTCTGTTCCACTTAGAGACAAAATTTCAACTCCTATAGAAACTATAGACTGTTTTCTATCCAATAATAATAATAATATGCATATTGTACGATCAAGGATTTTGTGGGAAGCCGTTTAAAAAATTAGCCACATTAGCATAAATAGTCTAAACAGCGCCCCCATCCCCAACAGGTTTTAAGATGTCTTTAAAACCTATAACGAATAAAAACATGACCGGAGATATAGAACTGCTAAAACGAAAGCTTTGCAGGACGCCATTGTGATGTCCCTCTTGCGCCAGCCGCCCCATTGAAAAGAAAGGTACTTCCGTTCCATGAGCTTTTATAGTGCCCCAGATGGTGCAATCCACTCCATTCAAATTCTCACCGCTTACTGACATCTAGAGGAAGGCGTATGCAGTGCATGTAGCCCCATAGCTTACATGGGGACTTAAAAACTGACCCTAGAACACGGACCTCGATTTCAGAAATCTCACTTCCTGACAGGAAATGTGCTGCAGAATGAGTTCTGTTTCACTCAGAGAAATAATTCAAACGGTTTTAGAAACTAGAGAGTGTTTTCTATCCAATAGTAATAATAATATGCATATTGTACGAGCAAGAATTGAGTACGAGGCAGTTTAATTTGGGAACGAAATTATTACAAAGTGCAAATAGCACCGCCTATTGCCAAGAGGTTTTAATGTGATAAAGACTAAAGAGATGATTGTGGACTACAGGAAAAGGAGGACGGAGCATGCCCTAATTCTCATCGACGTGGCGATAGTGGAGTAACCGTAACACCCTGTATATAGCCTCCACATTGACTCTGCACCGTAACACCCTGTATATAGCCTCCACATTGACTCTGTACCATAACACCCTGTATATAGTCTCCACATTGACTCTGTACCGTAACACCCTGTATATAGCCTCAACATTGACTCTGTACCGTAACACCCTGTATATAGCCTCCACATTGACTCTGCACCGTAACACCCTGTATATAGCCTCCACATTGACTCTGTACCATAACACCCTGTATATAGTCTCCACATTGACTCTGTACCAGTACACCCTGTATATAGCCTCCACATTGACTCTGTACCGTAACACCCTGTATATAATCTCCACATTGACTCTGTACCGTAACACCCTGTATATAGTCTCCACATTGACTCTGTACCGTAACACCCTGTATATAGTCTCCACGTTGACTCTGTACCGTAACACCCTGTATATAGCCTCCATATTGTTATTTACTGCTGCTCTTAAATTATTTGTTACTTCATTTCTTCTTTTTGGGGGCGATTTTCTTTAAACTGCATTGTTGGTTAAGGGCTTGTAAGTAAGCATTTCACTGTAAGGTCCTGTTGTATTCAGCATTTCACTGTAAGGTCATGTTGTAATTCAGCATTTCACTGTAAGGTCATGTTGTATTCAGTGCATGTGACAAATTACATTAGTAATTTAGTAATTAGTAAATAGATACAACAGTATCTATATAGCAAACAGCTGTCTAGAATATGACCTCTAGAACAGGGGAGGACAGACATAGATCAATGTCACAGCAGAGGGTTTGTGTGAGGAGTCAGATAATCCTGTGGTTTAAACCTGGAAAATATTGATCCTGCGTTCCTCTGTGGCCCTCTGCCCTGGTCTCAATATGAGAGATAGAGATAAATGGAATACTCTGTCGTAGACCACAGACAAATATAGTACTCTGTCCAAGACCGGAGCTAGAGATAAATGTAGTACTCTGTCCTATACCAGAGATAGAGATAAATGTAGTACTCTGTCCAAGACCAGAGATAGAGATAAATGTAGTACTCTGTCCTATACCAGAGATAGAGATAAATGTAGTACTCTGTCCTAGACCAGAGATAGAGAAAAATGTTGTACTCTGTCCTAGACCAGAGATAGAGATAAATGTGGTACTCTGTCCTAGACCAGAGATAAATGTAGTACTCTGTCCTAGACCGGAGATAAATGTAGTACTCTGTCCTAGACCAGAGATAAATGTAGTACTCTGTCCTAGACTGGAGATAAATGTAGTACTCTGTCCTAGACCAGAGATAAATGTAGTACTCTGTCCCAGACCAGAGATAAATGTAGTACTCTGTCCTATACCAGAGATAAGTGTAGTACTCTGTCCTAGACTGGAGATAAGTGTAGTACTCTGTCCCAGACCAGAGATACATGTAGTACTCTGTCCTAGACCAGAGATAAATGTAGTACACTGTCCTAGACCGGAGATAAATGTAGTACTCTGTCCTAGACCAGAGATGCATGTAGTACTCTGTCCTAGACCGGAGATAAATGTAGTACTCTGTCCTAGACCAGAGATACATGTAGTACTCTGTCCTAGACCAGAGATAAGTGTAGTACTCTGTCCTAGACCAGAGATGCATGTAGTACTCTGTCCTAGACCAGAGATAAATGTAGTACTCTGTCCTAGACCAGAGATAAATGTAGTACTCTGTCCTAGACCAGAGATAAATGTAGTACTCTGTCCTAGACCAGAGATGCATGTAGTACTCTGTCCTAGACCGGAGATAAATGTAGTACTCTGTCCTAGACCAGAGATGCATGTAGTACTCTGTCCCAGACCAGAGATAAATGTAGTACTCCTTCCTAGACCAGAGATAAATGTAGTACTCTGTCCCAGACCAGAGATACATGTAGTACTCTGTCCTAGACCAGAGATAAGTGTAGTACTCTGTCCTAGACCAGAGATGCATGTAGTACTCTGTCCTAGACCGGAGAGAAATGTAGTACTCTGTCCTAGACCAGAGATAAATGTAGTACTCTGTCCTAGACCGGAGATAAATGTAGTACTCTGTCCTAGACCAGAGATAAATGTAGTACTCTGTCCTAGACCAGAGATGCATGTAGTACTCTGTCCTAGACCGGAGATAAATGTAGTACTCTGTCCTAGACCAGAGATACATGTAGTACTCTGTCCCAGACCAGAGATAAATGTAGTACTCCTTCCTAGACCAGAGATAAATGTAGTACTCTGTCCCAGACCAGAGATACATGTAGTACTCTGTCCTAGACCAGAGATAAGTGTAGTACTATGTCCTAGACCAGAGATGCATGTAGTACTCTGTCCTAGACCGGAGAGAAATGTAGTACTCTGTCCTAGACCAGAGATAAATGTAGTACTCTGTCCTAGACCGGAGATAAATGTGGTACTCTGTCCAAGACCGGAGATAGAGATAAATGTAGTACTCTGTCCTAGACCGGAGATAAATGTGGTACTCTGTCCAAGACCGGAGATAGAGATAAATGTAGTACTCTGTCCTAGACCGGAGATAAATGTAGTACTCTGTCCTAAACCAGAGATAAATGTAGTACTCTGTCCTAGACCAGAGATAAATGTAGTACTCTGTCCTAGACCGGAGATAAATGTAGTACTCTGTCCTAGACCGGATATAAATGTAGTACTCTGTCCTAAACCAGAGATATGTATAGTACTCTGTCCTAGACCAGAGATAAGTATAGTACTCTGTCCCAGACCAGAGATAAATGCATTACTCTGTCCGGGTAGGAGAAGAGAAAAATATACTATCTTGACGGTCAAACGAGATGAGATTATTTGTAATGAAATGTAGGCAGCCAACCCCTTCTCTTTCAGATAAAAGGACACCCTTTTGTTGTGTTTTACAAAGGAGACTTTCCACTACGTCTGGCCAGTGGGGTAGTTGATGTCAATGCCCATATTCCCTGCATTAATTACAAGAAATCTTTACAAAAAACAGTACCAATCACTGCACGTCTGATACAAGACCGATGAGACTGAAGACAATTAATGGAAGGGTTTTTTAATTAAATGACATATATCACTGCTCACAATAATAGGCTTCCTTGTTATAGGTCTTCTATTTCCTGACATTTTGCTGCTGTCGAAAGGATTACATCTACTAACTGTTGTCGTCACATTCAAATGATTGTCTTTTCAAACCCCTCTGTCAGCCTTCCCTTGTGATAAATTAACACATACTAATGATTAGGTTTCAGTTTAAAAATATACGGCAAATAGAAATCAAACCTGGATGGTGTTCAGAGGGGTTAAGTGGAGCTGGAGGATGGGACTGGATGGTGTTCAGAGGGGTTGAGGGGAGCTGGAGGATGGGACTGGATGGTGTTCAGAGGGGTTGAGTGGAGCTGAAGGATTTGGACTGGATGGTGTTCAGAGGGGTTGAGGGGAGCTGGAGGATGGGACTGGATGGTGTTCAGAGGTGTTGAGTGGAGCTGGAGGATGGGACTGGATGGTGTTCAGAGGGGTTGAGGGGAGCTGGAGGATGGGACTGGATGGTGTTCAGAGGGGTTGAGTGGAGCTGGAGGATGGGACTGGATGGTGTTCAGAGGTGTTGAGTGGAGCTGGAGGATGGGACTGGATGGTGTTCAGAGGGGTTGAGGGGAGCTGGAGGATGGGACTGGATGGTGTTCAGAGGTGTTGAGGGGAGATGGAAGATGGGACTGGATGGTGTTCAGAGGGGTTGAGTGGAGCTGGAGGATTTGGACTGGATGGTGTTCAGAGGTGTTGAGGGGAGATGGAGGATGGGACTGGATGGTGTTCAGAGGGGTTGAGGGGAGCTGGAGGATTTGGACTGAAAACAAAGAAAAGATAACTATTGTAAAAGAGACTGTCTGTAAAATACAAATAGTATGTTAGGAGAAGCCTAAGTGTTGTTTTCCATTAGTTTACTACAATTAGGGGCGGGGCGGTAGGGTCAGGGGAACAGAATAAAAGACAATGTATTTTAAGAATATTTGCAACAAAAAGATACAGGGGATTGAAAATTAAGTCAATAATTGTATTAATATAACTCACAATCTATCAGCAATATGAAAGACGATCTGCCACCGCCCAAAAAATGGTGTGTGTGTGTGTGTGTGTGTGTGTGTGTGTGTGTGTATGTGTGTGTGTGTGTGTGTGTGTGTGTGTGTGTGTGTGTGTGTGTGTGTGTGTGTGTGTGTGTGTGTGTGTGTGTGTGTGTGTGTGTGTGTGTGTGTGCGTGCGTGTGTGTGTCACTCTCTTGTCCCTCGTGTGTTTGTGCTTCATGTGTACATTCACCTTTCAGGAGGAAGCAGAGTTCTCGCTGCCCTTCCCCCGTGGAGAAAGATAAATAACTCGTCAAGAATCTTTTCAACTTTCCACAACTTTTGAACGAGAAATCCTCCGTTAAAGGGAAAAAAACAAAACTGTCATGCTCGTTCCAAGAGACTGTCAGCACAAAGCTCTGTGTTTCAGAGTGGGAATCAACACGTGTGACAGAGAAGAGACATGTAAGAGAGACCTACAACTCAGCAAGGCAGAAAAATATTTTGTTCAGAATATGTGATGTAACCAAAAACATATGTCCCAAATGGTACCCTATTCCATATGTAGTACACTACTTTAGACCAAAACCCCTAAAAGAAGTGCACTATGTAGGGAATAGGGTTCCATTTGGGATACATTGGTTTATTCGATCCTGGGAACATCTAAAGTATCTGATGAGATCTTGAAGTCTGATTCTGCCGATCCGAGGTTTGCGATCGTTTTCTCATTCAAAGATAATGGAGGATTCTTCTGAAACAGCTAGTTATCAAACATTTCAAAAGCTGACCTCTGGATGACCCCCAACATGGGAATTGTATGAGGCTGTGAGATAAGATTGAATAAAAGACAACACTTGACATTATGTATGAGGTATTAATGTCATTATCTGGTAAAGTATCAAGGAGGTACAGTAACACAGTCCATCCCAGGAAGGACAAAATATTATGTATGAGGTAGTAATGTCATTATCTGGTAAAGTATCAAGGAGGTACAGTAACACAGTCCATCCCAGGAAGGACAAAACATTGAACACAACATCATTATGTACTGCACAGTCATTTGTGTTCAAGGTAATTGTAACCAAGGTAATTTGTGTCCAAGGTAATTGTAACCAAGGCAATTGTAACCAAGGTAATCGTAACCAAGGTAATTTGTGTCCAAGGTAATTGTAACCAAGGTAATTGTAACCACGGTAATTGTAACCAAGGTAATTGTAACCACGGTAATTGTAACCAAGGTAATTGTAACAGTCCCTCTGCTATGTGCCCGTGTATCTGTAGGTAATGTAAAACACGTGAACACAATCATTTACACCGAACACACTTACCATGTCATCTACTGAGCCCATGTTGATAGATCAGACAGATCAACCAATCATATTATTACCGTGGCAGAGTGACTCCTCCTTCAGAGAATATCAACCAATCATATTATTACCGTGGCAGAGTGACTCCTCCTTCAGAGAATATCAACCAATCATATTATTACCATGGCAGAGTGACTCCTCCTTCAGAGAATATCAACCAATCAAAGTATTACCATGGCAGAGTTACTCCTCCTTCAGAGAATATCAACCAATCCTTCAGAGAATATCAACCAATCATATTATTACTGTGGCAGAGTGACTCCTCCTTCAGAGAATATCAACCAATCATAGTTTTGCCGTGGCAGAGTGACTCCTCCTTCAGAGAATATCAACCAATCATAGTTTTACCGTGGCAGAGTGACTCATCCTTCAGAGAATATCAACCAATCATAGTTTTACCGTGGCAGAGTGACTCCTCCTTCAGAGAATATCAATCAATCATATTATTACCGTGGCAGAGTGACTCCTCCTTCAGATAATATCAACCAATCATATTATTACTGTGGCAGAGTGACTCCTCCTTCAGAGAATATCAACCAATCATTTTATTACCATGGCAGAGTGACTCCTCCCTCAGAGAATATCAACCAATCATATTATTACTGTGGCAGAGTGACTCCTCCTTCAGAGAATATCAACCAATCATATTATTACCGTGGCAGAGTGACTCCTCCTTCAGATAATATCAACCAATCGTATTTTTACCGTGGCAGAGTGACTCCTCCTTCAGAGAATATCAACCAATCATATTATTACCGTGGCAGAGTGACTCCTCCTTCAGAGAATATCAACCAATCATATTATTACTGTGGCAGAGTGACTCCTCCTTCAGAGAATATCAACCAATCATATTATTACTGTGGCAGAGTGACTCCTCCTTCAGAGAATATCAACCAATCATATTATTACTGTGGCAGAGTGACTCCTCCTTCAGAGAATATCAACCAATCATATTATTACCGTGGCAGAGTGACTCCTCCTTCAGAGAATATCAACCAATCATATTATTACCGTGGCAGAGTGACTCCTCCTTCAGAGAATATCAACCAATCATATTATTACCGTGGCAGAATGACTCCTCCTTCAGAGAATATCAACCAATCATATTATTACCGTGGCAGAGTGACTCCTCCTTTAGAGAATATCAACCAATCATATGATTACTGTGGCAGAGTGACTCCTGCCTCAGAGAGCAACAGGTTCAGAAAGCCTCTACAGTTGTGTGTGATGCACTGACGGTTATGTGGCCATTTGCAGTGGAGAAAAAACTAATCCTATTGCTTCTAATTTCATTATGCTCTTTAAATAAATAAGACCTCCACCACTTTTAACAGCACGTTACTCAACACTAGTGAGACCCATGTCGCCTACGGTAGGACTACTATATGTGGAAAAATATGACGTGACACTCCGCCAGTAATTACATCAAATCAAATCAAATGTATTTATATAGCCCTTCTTACATCAGCTGATATCTCAAAGTGCTGTACAGAAACCCAGCCTAAAACCCCCAAAACAGCAAGCAATGCAGGTGTAGAAGCACGGTGGCTAGGAAAAACTCCCTAGAAAGGCCAAAACCTAGGAGGAAACCTAGAGAGGATACATATAGAGGATTGGAGGATTCTAAATTAAAAACCAAAAGCCACTTCATGGGTCTTCCGTTGGCGGCCGGCCACGGGTATCGAACCTGCATCTGTAGTAACGCATTTTTCAAAGCGGGAGCCCTCATCCACTCTGGAGCCCCCATCCACTCTGGAGCCCCCATCCACTCTGGGAGTCCTCATCCACTCTGGGAGCCCTCATCCACTCTGGGAGCCCTCATCCACTCTGGGAGCCCTCATCCACTCTGGAGCCCTCATCCACTCTGGAGCCCCCATCCACTCTGGAGCCCTCATCCACTCTGGAGCCCTCATCCACTCTGGAGCCCTCATCCACTCTGGAGTCCCCATCCACTCTGGAGACCTCATCCACTCTGGAGCCCCCATCCACTCTGGGAGTCCTCATCCACTCTGGAGCCCACATCCACTCTGGAGCCCCCATCCACTCTGGGAGCCCTCATCCACTCTGGAGTCTTCATCCACTCTGGGAGCCCCCATCCACTCTGGAGCCCTCATCCACTCTGGAGCCCTCATCCACTCTGGAGTCCCCATCCACTCTGGAGCCCTCATCCACTCTGGAGCCCTCATCCACTCTGGAGTCCCCATCCACTCTGGAGCCCCCATCCACTCTAGAGTCATCATCCACTCTGGAGTCCTCATCCACTCTGGAGCCCTCATCCACTCTGGAGTCCCCATCCACTCTGGAGTCCCCATCCACTCTGGAGCCCCCATCCACTCTGGAGTCCCCATCCACTCTGGAGCCCTCATCCACTCTGGAGCCCTCATCCACTCTGTAGTACCCATCCACTCTGGAGTTCTCATCCACTCTGGAGCCCTCATCCACTCTGGAGCCCTCATCCACTCTGGAGCCCTCATCCACTCTGGAGTCCTCATCCACTCTGGAGTCCTCATCCACTCTGGAGACCTCATCCACTCTGGAGCCCTCATCCACTCTGGAGCCCTCATCCACTCTGGAGCCCTCATCCACTCTGGAGCCCTCATCCACTCTGGAGCCCTCATCCACTCTAGAGCCCTCATCCACTCTGGAGCCCCCATCCACTCTGGGAGCCCCCATCCACTCTGGGAGCCCTCATCCACTCTGGAGTCCCCATCCACTCTGGAGTCATCATCCACTCTGGAGTCATCATCCACTCTGGAGCCCTCATCCACTCTGGAGTCCTCATCCACTCTGGAGCCCTCATCCACTCTGGAGTCCCCATCCACACTGGAGCCCTCATCCACTCTGGAGTCCCCATCCACTCTGGGAGCCCCCATTCACAAAGTATCAGAATACAGAGAGGTGTTGGTAAAGGTATATTGTCCTGCTAACAGTCCAAAACGGGCTATTATAATACTGTACATGGTGTCCAGGTCAGAATAACCAAAACATGTATTTATTAAAGTAAAAATGTTGGTAATTATTTATTTTGATTCAAAGCCATGAATGAATGAGTCACTCAGCTTTATGTAGGTGCTGCTATATGACTATATGACAGTCATCAACTGGATAATATATAACGATTTTTTTAGAGGTGATTTTGTTTGTTTTTTTTTTAAACGAAAAGAGAGCGATTGTAATCTGAATAAGTATTTGTAAAGGCCAAAACATTTATTTCTGTTTTTAGAGGGAGAGAAACGCTGGGCAAATTGTGCCGCTCCAATAAAGGCCAAAATATAGCCCTGTGAATAGCCGTAATGGCGCTGTACAACGTGCCCGTGTGTTAGAAAGAGAGTATTTTCCAGTAAGCAACAATTTGTATCCCACAGTACGGGAAAAAATAGCACCCTCCCCCCCCCGGGGAATCTTAAATCCCATTTCCCCTCAATACCTCTTAAGCCATGTAGGTAGCCGACTTGATTTCTGAAAGGCCATTTTAGCCCTGCTGCTAGGAACCTGCTGTGTGGGGTTGGGCTCTGGGAGGAAGTAGCACATAGCAACACAAGCTCTCAAAGAAATACGTCTGTATCCCAAATGCCACCCGGTATGAGGCACTATGGGCCCTGGGAATACTAACCCATACACCTTGCACATTGATTAAACTACCGGTACACCTTGCATATTGATTATACTACCGGTACACCTTGTACATTGATTATACTACCGGTACACCTTGATTATACTACCGGTACACCTTGTACATTGATTATACTACCGGTACACCTTGATTATACTACCGGTACACCTTGCATATTAATTATACTACCGGTACACCTTGTACATTGATTATACTACCGGTACACCTTGATTATACTACCGGTACACCTTGCTCATTGATTATACTACCCGTACACCTTGCACATTGATTATACTACCGGTACACCTTGATTATACTACCGGTACACCTTGCACATTGATTATACTACCGGTACACCTTGTACATTGATTATACTACCGGTACACCTTGCACATTGATTATACTACCGGTACACCTTGATCATACTACCGATACACCTTGCTCATTGATTATACTACCGGTACACCTTCCATATTGATTATACTACCGGTACACCTTGCACATTGATTATACTACCGGTACACCTTGCATATTGATTATACTACCGGTACACCTTGCGCATAGCCTTCGTTATGTCTTCCCGGGTGGCGCAGTGGTCTAGGGCACTGCATCGCAGTGCTAGCTGCGTCACCAGAGTCTCTGGGTTCGCGCCCAGGCTGGGCTGGGTTCGCGCCAAGGCTCTGTCGCAGTCGGCCGCAACCGGGAGGTCCGTGGGGCGACGCACAATTGGCATCGCGTCGTCCGGGTTAGGGAGGGTTTTGCCGGTAGGGATATCCTTGTCTCAGTATATGTAATGTAATAAAATGTATGCACTCTACTGTAAGTCGCTCTGGATAAGAGCGTCTGCTAAATGACTAAAATGTAAATGTAAAATGTTATTATCATTTTTTTGTGGTACTATTTCTTTAGCACATTTTACTTACTTTATAAAAACTCTGTGTTGTTGGTTAAGGCCTCGTAAGTAAGCATTTCACGGTAAGGTCTACACTTGTTGTATTCGGGCGCATGTGATAAGTAACAATGGATTTGATTTGAGACAAAGATACGGTCTGGTTGAAGGAGGCGGCATTGACACATTGAAATGTGATCTCATTCAGACAAGAGAAGAAAGTATATGGAGAATGGGGAAAATGTTTCTCTCTCTGTCTCTCTCTCCCTCTCTGTCTCTCTCTCTCTCTCTCTCTCTACTTCTCTCTCTCTCTCACTCTCTCGCTCTCTCTCTCTCTCCCTACTTCTCTCTCTCTCTCACTCTCTCGCTCTCTTTCTCTCTCTCTCTCTCTCTCTTTTTTTCTCTCTTCTCCCTCAGTCTCTCTCTATCTCCCTCACTCTTTTTCCATCTCTCTTCTCCCTCCGTCTCTCTCTCTTTCTATCTCTCTTCTCCCACTGTCTCTCTCTCTCTTTCTATCTCCCTTCTCCCTCTCTCTCTCTCTCTCTCTCTCTTTCTATCTCTCTCCTCCTTCCGTCTCTCTCTCTCTCTTTCTGTCTCTCTTCTCCCTCCGTCTCTCTCTCTCTTTCTATCTCTCTTCTCCTTCCGTCTCTCTCTCTCTCTCTCTCTCTCTCTCTCTCTCTCTCTCTCTCTCTCTCTCTCTCTCTCTCTCTCTCTCTCTCTTTATATCTCTCTTCTCCCTCCGTCTCCCTCCCTCCCACTCTCCCCCCCCCCCCCACCCGCCTCTCTCACTAAATTTCCTTAATCCCCACACAAATCCGCTGTGCTCTGAGGACGCGCTCCAAGGGCACCGTCGTGTTACCGTCAGAAACAAGCCAATTCAATTGCCTGAAGAGAAAGAGCTGTGGGGGCAGCCACGGAAGATTGTTTCATACATAAATGTTTTATAATGGAATACACACAACGATTGATCTCTTCTGACACCGTATCACACACGCCTCTGTCTCTGGGGTTGTTGAGGCAGCGATATACTTAGACTTCTTTATTGATGACTAGTAGGACATATCTAGGCTTGATTGTTAGTCCCTTTGGATAAAAGTATCTGATAAATGGCATATATTTTTATATTATACATCACACACACAGACACACACACAACTACCACCACGCCCACACACACACGCACACACACACACACACACACACACACACACTACCACTCTGGGTCCTGTCTCCTCCAGTCTAATCTCTGCTCAGCCTGGATGTCCTGTTGAGAGGCCACATCTCCATGACAGAAGCCCAGCCAAGGCAGTGTGAGCTGGGACCGGCAGGGAGGATGAGGTGGGGGGGGGGGGGGGGTGAAGATGACATTGAACCCTGCAGTGCACTCCAATACATGATCCTTGGATAGCATCAGTCCTTGTTGAAGAAGTCATCTTGTAAAATGTCTATGGATGCGACCAAATGGCACCCTATTGGCAGTTTAGTTCACTACTTTGGACCAAAGCCTCATGGGACCTTTGTCAAAAGTAGTGAACTATATTTGGGACAAATCCCCTGTTGTCATGCAGCTCTCAAACCAGGCTCCTCAAACCTCTACAGTTGGGATGAATCCACTGATGTCTTGCAGCTCTCAAACCAGGCTCCTCAAACCTCTAGATCCGTCAGAAACACATCCAGCGGACCACAGCATCACACAGCTCTCACCCGCCACCACAACGTTTAGAGGTTCCCAGTCCTTTAGACAGAAAAGGACCATATTCAACCTCCCCCTCCAGCCACTGTAACAATAGATACAACGGTTTAAATGGAGTTGGGGGTACTTCTTCTACTTCTTTATATTTCTATTCAGCGCTGTCCAATTAAAACAAAGTACTGATGTAGCTCCATGGGAATACTGTAGACAGGAAGAGATACTGTCACTATTAAACTATACACTACATGGGAATACTGTAGACAGGAAGAGATACTGTCAATATTAAACTATACACTACATGGGAATACTGTAGACAGGAAGAGATACTGTCACTATTAAACTATACGCTACATGGGAATACTGTAGACAGGAAGAGATACTGCCAATATTAAACTATACACTACATGGGAATACTGTAGACAGGAAGAGAACTGCCAATATTAAACTATACACTACATGGGAATACTGTAGACAGCAAGAGAAACTGTCACTATTAAACTATACACTACATGGGAATACTGTAGACAGGAAGAGATACTGTCAATATTAAATTATACACTACATGGGAATACTGTAGACAGGAAGAGATACTGTCACTATTAAACTATACGATCCATGGGAATACTGTAGACAGGAAGAGATACTGTCAATATTAAATTATACACTACATGGGAATACTGTAGACAGGAAGAGATACTGTCACTATTAAACTATACGATCCATGGGAATACTGTAGACAGGAAGAGATACTGTCACTATTAAACTATACGCTACACGTAACATAAAGACAATCTCACACAAAACAAGGGCCGGTCCACCTACTAAAATTAGGAAAGCTCATTAGACCAAACAACACAAACACAGGTGAAACTAATTAGACAAAACAAACAGACTAACGAAAAAGGGATCGGTGGCAGCTAGTAGGACGGTGACGATGACGCCGAGTACCGCCCGAACAGGCAGGGGAGCCAATTTCGGCGGAAGTCGTGACAGTACCCCCCTCCTGACGCGCGGATCCCGCAGCGCGCCGCCACCGGCCTCGAGGACGACCCGGAGGGCGAGGCGCCGGGCGATCCGGGTGGAGGCGGTGGAAGTCTCTCAGGAGAGAAGGATCCAAAATGTCCCCCACCGGAACCCAGCATCTCTCCTCCGGAACGTACCCCTCCCAGTCCATGAGGTACTGTAAGCCCCTCACACGGCGTCTCGAGTCCAAAATGCCACGTACTGTGTACGCCGGGGACCCCTCGATGTCTAGAGGGGGCGGGGGGACCTCAGGCACCTCACCTCCCAGCCCGGTACCACCAGTTCCGGCACCACGCACCAGGCCTACTGTGCGCCTCAGCAGGCCAGAGTCTTCCGTCTGCCCAGCGCCGCCTGCGCTGCCCGTCTGCCCAGCGCCATCTGAGCAGAACTGTTTCGGTTTTTCACATTTTGTTGTTTTGTATTTTGTAGTGTTCACATTTATTGGCTTTAATTAAACATGATGAACACTAACCACGCTGCGCTTTGGTTCGTCCCTTCGTCCACAGAAGAAAGCCGTTACACCAGGATGTTGGCCTTCTAGGCAGAGTTCCTCTGTCCAGTGTCTGTGTTCTTTTGTCCTTTTCATTGGCCAGTATGAGATATGGCTTTTTCTTTGCAACTCTGCCTAGAACGTCAGCATCCCGGAGTAGCCTTAATGAAGCTGCCAGTTGAGGACTTGAGAGGCATCTGTTTTGTAAACTAGACACTCTAATGTACTTGTCCTCTTGCTCAGTTGTGCACCGGGGCCTCCCACTCCTCTTTCTATTCTGGTTAGAGCCAGTTTGCGCTGTTCTGTGAAGTGAGTAGTACACAGCGATGTACAAAATCTTCAGTTTCTTAGCAATTTCTCGCATGGAATAGCTTTAATTTCTCAGAAAAAGAATACACTGATGAGTTTCAGACGAAATGTCTTAATCAAACCCACAAATGCTGATGCTCCAGATACTCAACTAGTCTAAAAGAGGATCATTTTATTGCTTGCTTAATCAGCACAACAGTTTTCAGCTGTGCTAACATAATTGCAAAAGGGTTTTCTAATGATCAATTAGCCTTTTAAAATGATAAACTTGGATTAGCTACCACAACAAGCCATTGGAACACAGGAGTGATGGTTGCTGATAATGGGCCTCTGTACGCCTATGTAGATATTCCATTAAAATTGTCTGTTTCCAGTTACAATAGTCATTTAAAACATGACCAAAGTCTACACTGTATTTCTGATCAATTTGATGTCATTTTAATGGACGAAAAAAAATTGTGTTTTTCTTTCAAAAACAAGGACATTTCTAAGTGACCACAAACTTTTGAACGGTAGAGTATATTTAGTTTTGACGGCATTAAGTTTTAAATCAACAAGGGCATTCTGTAATCTAACTAAATCAGGTTGCAGCTATAGCATAGCTTGGTCAATAGCTTGTGCAATGGCTTACATAACCATATCGTCTGCATACTTTCACGACTTCGGCCGAAGTTGATGCCTCTCCTTGTTCGGCGGTCGACGTCACCGGTCTTGATGCCTCTCCTTGTTCGGCGGTCGACGTCACCGGTCTTGATGCCTCTCCTTGTTCGGCGGTCGACGTCACCGGTCTTGATGCCTCTCCTTGTTCGGCGGTCGACGTCACCGGTCTCGATGCCTCTCCTTGTTCGGCGGTCGACGTCACCGGTCTCGATGCCTCTCCTTGTTCGGGTGGTGTTCGGCGGTCGACGTCACCGGTCTCGATGCCTCTCCTTGTTCGGCGGTCGACGTCACCGGTCTTGATGCCTCTCCTTGTTCGGGTGGTGTTCGGCGGTCGACGTCACCGGTCTTGATGCCTCTCCTTGTTCGGGTGGTGTTCAGCGGTCGACGTCACCGGTCTTCTAGCATATCGCCGATCCATTTGTCATTTTCCATTTGTTTTGTCTTGTTTTTCCCCCACACACCTGGTTTTTCATTTCCCAATTACTGGTCATGTATTTAACCCTCTTTTTTCCTCCCATGTCTTTGTGTGTGATTGTCATTTGCTCAGGTCGGTATGTTCCGGCTGGTTTGTACCGGGTGCTGTTTATCACCCATGTTTTTGTGGCAACAGTTCTTTTTGCACTTTGTACATTGTTTTACTTTGTGTTGTCGAGTAAAGTGCATTTTTTCACTCATCTCTGCTCTCCTGCGCCTGACTTTCTACACCAGCTACACCCACCAGCCTGACACATTCAGATGATTATTACAGGAGTTAATACACAGACCAATATTATTTATATTAGTTGTAAAAAAAAAGAGCAGGTCCCAAAATCCACCCCTGAGGTACACCATTCATAATATCCAGGAAACTAGACATGATGCCGTCAGAAAGCACACATTGTGTCCTGTCTGTTAATTAGTTTCTTTAACCGTTTTGCAAAGACTCCTGATTCAGGCCCGTTTCAGACCGTCTTTGAATGAGTAGGGAATGTTCAATATTTTTTTATGATCTAGGTCATTTGACATATCATCCAAAAAACAAGCGTTAGTGGCTGAAATAGTTCTATGTCCAAATCTAAAACCAGATTGGTAAATATTAAGAATAGAGTGAGTTGTTCTTATCTGGGAGTTGGTCAGAGATTCTAATACCTAGGGTAGGCAAGATAACTTGGGGAATGGGGAGGGAGAAACCCTGAGTATTCTGCACCGGGATCAGGTATCAGTCAATATGAGGAGGGAGAAACCCTGTGTATTCTGGACCAGGATCAGGTATCAGTCAATATGAGGAGGGAGAAACCCTGTGTATTCTGGACCAGGATCAGGTATCAGTCAATATGAGGAGGGAGAAACCCTGTGTATTCTGAACCAGGACCAGGTATCAGTCAATATGGGGAGGGAGACACCCTGTGTATTCTGGACCAGGATCAGGTATCAGTCAATATGAGGAGGGAGAAACCCTGAGTATTCTGAACCAGGATCAGGTATCAGTCAATATGAGGAGGGAGAAACCCTGTGTATTCTGCACCAGGATCAGGTATCAGTCAATATGAGGAGGGAGAAACCCTGTGTATTCTGCACCAGGATCAGGTATCAGTCAATATGAGGAGGGAGACACCCTGTGTATTCTGGACCAGGATCAGTTATCAGTCAATATGGGGAGGGAGAAACCCTGAGTATTCTGAACCAGGATCAGGTATCAGTGAATATGGGGAGGGAGAAACCCTGTGTATTCTGGACCAGGATCAGGTATCAGTCAATATGAGGAGGGAGAAACCCTGTGTATTCTGGACCAGGATCAGTTATCAGTCAATATGAGGAGGGAGAAACCCTGAGTATTCTGAACCAGGATCAGGTATCAGTCAATATGGGGAGGGAGAAACCCTGTGTGTTCTGGACCAGGATCAGGTATCAGTCAATATGAGGAGGGAGACACCCTGTGTATTCTGAACCAGGATCAGGTATCAGTCAATATGGGGAGGGAGAAACCCTGAGTATTCTGAACCAGGATCAGGGAACTGCTGTTGAATGCGGGACAACACACAGGAAGACATGACCACTCTGACATGTTACCATGGTAGCCCCAATAGCACCAGACAAGTAGGTATGGCCACTCTGACATGTCACCATGGTAGCCCCAATAGCACCAGACAAGTAGGTATGGCCACTCTGACATGTTACCATGGTAGCCCCAATAGCACCAGACAAGTAGGTATGGCCACTCTGACATGTTACCATGGTAGCCCCAATAGCACCAGACAAGTAGGTATGGCCACTCTGACATGTTACCATGGTAGCCCCAATAGCACCAGACAAGTAGGTATGGCCACTCTGACATGTTACCATGGTAGCCCCAATAGCACCAGACAAGTAGGTATGGCCACTCTGACATGTTACCATGGTAGCCCCAATAGCACCAGACAAGAAGGTATGGCCACTCTGACATGTTACCACGGTAGCCCCAATAGCACCAGACAAGTAGGTATGGCCACTCTGACATGTTACCATGGTAGCCCCAATAGCACCAGACAAGAAGGTATGGCCACTCTGACATGTTACCACGGTAGCCCCATTACCACCAGCCAAAACGCTAGACGCAGTATTTGTATCGGCTGGAATTGACAATAAAAAAATGAAAGGTTCACATTGTTATATTAACAGAACACTGATTCTATTGTTTTATGTAAAGGGTTGTTTACTATACATGGCGCTGTGACTACGTCTGTAGAAACACTTATAGGAACAGCTATCAAAACATTTAGTTTCGAATATCTACTTAAACTCAGCTGTTGCATTCTTGTCCTATTACTCTGTAGGCTGCTGATCTCCCCATACATCTGCCTGTAGTTAATGAACGTCAAGCTGCAGGAGGTCTGTTTGTTGTGGTTGAGTGGAAGGAGGAAAACAGATGCAGGAGGTCTGTTTGTTGTGGTTGAGTGGAAGGGGAGAACAGATGCAGGAGGTCTGTTTGTTGTGGTTGAGTGGAAGGGGAGAACAGATGCAGGAGGTCTGTTTGTTGTGGTTGAGTGGAAGGGGAAAACAGATGCAGGAGGTCTGTTTGTTGTGGTTGAGTGGAAGGGGAAAACAGATGCAGGAGGTCTGTTTGTTGTGGTTGAGTGGAAGGGGAAAACAGATGCAGGAGGTCTGTTTGTTGTGGTTGAGTGGAAGGGGAAAACAGATGCAGGAGGTTAGTTTGTTGTGGTTGAGTGGAAGGGGAAAACAGATGCAGGAGGTCTGTTTGTTGTGGTTGAGTGGAAGGGGAAAACAGATGCAGGAGGTCTGTTTGTTGTGGTTGAGTGGAAGGGGAAAACAGATGCAGGAGGTCTGTTTGTTGTGGTTGAGTGGAAGGGGAGGACAGATGCAGGAGGTCTGTTTGTTGTGGTTGAGTGGAAGGGGAGGACAGATGCAGGAGGTCTGTTTGTTGTGGTTGAGTGGAAGGGGTAAACAGCTGCAGGAGGTCTGTTTGTTGTGGTTGAGTGGAAGGGGAGGACAGATGCAGGAGGTCTGTTTGTTGTGGTTGAGTGGAAGGGGAAAACAGCTGCAGGAGGTCTGTTTGTTGTGGTTGAGTGGAAGGGGAAAACAGCTGCAGGAGGTCTGTTTGTTGTGGTTGAGTGGAAGGGGAAAACAGATGCAGGAGGTCTGTTTGTTGTGGTTGAGTGGAAGGGGAAAACAGATGCAGGAGGTTAGTTTGTTGTGGTTGAGTGGAAGGGGAAAACAGATGCAGGAGGTCTGTTTGTTGTGGTTGAGTGGAAGGGGAAAACAGATGCAGGAGGTCTGTTTGTTGTGGTTGAGTGGAAGGGGAGGACAGATGCAGGAGGTCTGTTTGTTGTGGCTGAGTGGAAGGGGAAAACAGATGCAGGTGAAGGCTCTGACAGATGGGTGTGTCTTGGTGATGGCAAGGACACACCCAAGAAACATCCCCATGTCTAACCCCCCCCCCCCCCCCCCCCCCCCCCAAGACAACTCACGTTCTGCCTTCTGTCATGGCCGCCAGTATTTCTTGAGGAGCAAGCCATAAAAATGAGGCTAAATAAGAGAGGGGCAGTTCTCCTTTAAAGGTGGCATCTAGGGACGGAGATACGTCTCTCAAGTATTCCATCAAGACACTAGGAGCAGGACACTCACTGCTACAGCCTGGATCTGAGAAATAATGAGATATATAGTGATGTATAGTGAGGGGCTCAGAGGCCACTGTGGACACTGTAGGTTTGTCTTTGGTACACAGAGAGATAGAGAGAGAGAGAGGGAGAGAGAGAGAGAGAAAGGGAGAGAGAGAGAGAGAGAGAGCGATAGATAGTGAGAGAGAGAGAGAGAGAGAAAGAGAGTGTGTGTCAGAGAGAGAGAGAGAGAGAGAGAGAGAGAGAGAGAGAGAGAGAGACAGAGAGAGCGAGAGAGAGAGAGAGAGAGAGAGAGAGAGAGAGAGATATAGAGAGACCCAGTGACATCTGCAGTAACAGTGATCAAGCTGTGGATTGTTTAACTCTGTAGAGGATAGAGGGAATCATTAGTTCTCTGCTCCACTTATGACAAAAGGGTGTTTTCTTAGACCATGTTCAGGGAGCAGGAAGGACATCGCCTAGTTAATGTTCTGTTCACGGTCGTAATAAAACCCAGATGAAGGCTATAGGTTGAAACATGTTTGTTTTAATAATTATCTTCTCTGGGATATGTGGGACGGTAGCGTCCCACCTCGCCAACAAATTCCTCAAACATACAAGTATTTTACGCCATTTTAAAGATAAACTTCTGCTTAATGCAACCCCTGTGTCAGATTTCAAATAGGCTTTACGGCGAAAGCACACCTTGCGATTATGTTTGGTCAGCGCCAAGCCACCGAAAACCATACAGGCATTTTCCAACCAAGGAGAGGTGTTACAAAACTCAGAAATAGCGTTATAAATATTAACTTACCTTTGATGATCTTCATCCGAATACACTCGCAGGAATCTAAGTTCCACAATAATGGTTTGTTTTGTTCGATGAAGTCCATCAGTTATGTCCAAATACCTCCTTTTTGTTTGCGCGTTTAGTCCAGTAATCCAAATGCACAATGCGCGGGCACTAAGTCCAGACGGAAAAGTCAAAAAAGTTCCATTAACGTTCGTAGAAACATGTCAAACGATGTATAGAATCAATCTTTAGGATGTTTTTATCATAAATCTTCAATAATATTCCAACCGGACAATTCCTTTGTCTTTAGAAATGAAAAAGACCGCAGTTCGCTCTCACGGCTGGCCGCGTGACTAAACTAATGGCATTCTGCCAGACAGCTCTTATTCGCTCCCCCGTCATAGTAGAAGCCTGAAACAACGTTCTAAAGACTGTTGACATCTAGTGGAAGCCTTGGGAAGTGCAATATGACCCCATAGACACTGTATATTGGATAGTAAATCACTTGAAAAACTACAAACCTCAGATTTCCCACTTCGTGGTTGGATTTGTTCTCATGATTTTGCCTGCCATATGAGTTCTGTTATACTCACAGACATCATTCAAACAGTTTTAGAAAATTCAGAGTGTTTTCTATCCAACTCTACTAATTTTATGCATATTATATTGTTTGAGCCTGAGTAGCAGGTAATTTACTGTGGGCACCTTATTCATCCAAGCTGCTCAATACTGCCCCCCAGTCCCAAATTAGTTTTAAGATTTTTTTTCATCAACTTCCCAGCGTTCAAATGCTAGGGGGAAATTGTTCAGGGAGCAGAGAAAGACAGAGAAGACCTGACTACTGTTCTGTTCACAGTGGTAGTAACACCCTGATGAAAGACCTGACTACTGTACTGTTCACAGTGGTAGTAACACTCTGATGAAAGACCTGACTACTGTTCTGTTCACAGTGGTAGTAACACCCTGATGAAAGACCTGACTACTGTTCTGTTCACAGTGGTAGTAACACTCTGATGAAAGACCTGACTACTGTACTGTTCACAGTGGTAGTAACACCCTGATGAAAGACCTGACTACTGTTCTGTTCACAGTGGTAGTAACACCCTGATGAAAGACCTGACTACTGTACTGTTCTGTACACAGTGGTAGTAACACTCTGATGAAAGACCTGACTACTGTACTGTTCTGTTCACAGTGGTAGTAACACCCTGATGAAAGACCTGACTACTGTACTGTTCACAGTGGTAGTAACACCCCGATGAAAGACCTGACTACTGTACTGTTCACAGTGGTAGTAACACTCTGATGAAAGACCTGACTACTGTACTGTTCACAGTGGTAGTAACACTCTGATGAAAGACCTGACTACTGTACTGTTCACAGTGGTAGTAACACTCTGATGAAAGACCTGACTACTGTACTGTTCACAGTGGTAGTAACACCCTGATGAAAGACCTGACTACTGTACTATTCACAGTGGTAGTAACACCCTGATGAAAGACCTGACTACTGTACTGTTCTGTTCACAGTGGTAGTAACACCCTGATGAAAGACCTGACTACTGTACTGTTCACAGTGGTAGTAACACCCTGATGAAAGACCTGACTACTGTTCTGTTCACAGTGGTAGTAACACCCTGATGAAAGACCTGACTACTTCTCCTGTCTTAACCATTGTCCTGTGTGAATTTCAAGTATGCTCTCTCTAATTCTCTCCTTCTTTCTTTCTTTCTCTCTCTCGGATGGACCTGAGCCCTAGGACCATACGTCAGGACTACCGGGCATGATGACTCCTTGCTGTCCCCAGTCCACCTGGCCTTGCTGCTGTTCCAGTTTCAACTGTTCTGCCTGCGGTTATGGAACCGCCACCTGTCCCAGACCTGCTGTTTTCAACTCTTAATGATCGGCTATGAAAAGCCAACTGACATTTATTCCTGATTATTATTAGATCATGCTTGTCATTTATGAACATTTTTGTCACAATGGCGTGTATAGGTGGCAGAGGAAGTCAGGCGCAGGAGAGTCAAAATAGAGTGTAGCATGGAGTACTTTAATAATAGTCCCAGTAATTAGCTCCATAACACTCACGGAAAATTATAATACAAAAATCTGGGTATGAAGACCCATAGCACACCTATACACAGAACACACAACACTTGACAACGAACAATCTCTGACAAACACATGAAGGGAAACAGAGGGTTAAATACACAACAGGTAATGAATGGGATTGACAACAGGTGTGTGGGAAGACAAGACAAAACCAATGGAAAATGAAAAATGGATCGATGATGACTAGAAGACCGGTGAAGTCGACCGCCGAACACCGCCCGGACAAGGAGAGGCAACGACTTCGGCAGAAGTCGTGACATTACCCCCCCCCTGACGCGCGGCTCCAGCAGCGCGTCGACACCGGCCTCGGGGACGACCCGGAGGGCGAGGTGCAGGGCGATCCGGATGGAGGCGGTGGAATTCTTTTAACATAGAAGGATCTAAAACGTCCTCCACCGGAACCCAGCATCTCTCCTCCGGCCCGTACCCCTCCCAGTCCACGAGGTACTGAAGGCCCCTCGCCCGACGTCTCGAATCCAAAATGGATCGAATAGCGTACGCCGGGACCCCCTCGATGTCTAGAGGAGGCGGAGGAACTTCACGCACTTCAGCCTCCTGGAGCGGGCCAGCCACCACCGGCCTGAGGAGAGACACATGGAACGAGGGGTTAATACGGTAATTAATGGGCAGTTGTAATCTATAACATACCTCGTTCACTCTCCTCAGGACTTTAAACGGCCCCACAAACCGCGGACACAGCTTCCGGCAGAGCAGGCGGAGGGGCAGGTTTCGGGTCGAGAGCCAGACCCTGTCCCCTGGTACGAACACCGGGGCCTCACTGCGGCGACGGTCTGCGCCAATTTTCTGGCGCCTTATGGCACGCTGAAGGTGGACGTGGGCTGCCTCCCAAGTTTCCTCAGCGTGCCGAAACCAATTGTCCACCGCAGGAGCTTCGGTCTGACTCTGATGCCAAGGAGCCAGAACCGGCTGATACCCTAATACACATTGAAAAGGGGTAAGGTTAGTGGAGGAGTGACGTAGCGAGTTCTGGGCTATCTCTGCCCAGGGCACGAACTTCGCCCACTCCCCTGGCCGGTCCTGGCAATAGGACCGCAGAAACCTGCCCACATCCTGGTTAACTCTCTCCACCTGCCCATTACTCTCGGGGTGAAAACCTGAGGTAAGACTAACCGAGATCCCCAGACGTTCCATGAACGCCTTCCAGACCCTTGACGTGAACTGGGGACCCCGATCAGACACTATATCCTCAGGCACCCCATAATGCCGGAAAACATGTGTAAACAGAGCCTCCGCAGTTTGTAAGGCCGTAGGGAGACCGGGCAAAGGGAGAAGACGACAGGACTTAGAGAACCGATCCACAACGACCAGGATCGTGGTGTAACCCTGTGAAGGTGGAAGATCAGTCACAAAATCCACTGACAGGTGCGACCACGGCCGTTGAGGAACGGGTAAAGGTAGAAGCTTACCTCTAGGCAGGTGTCTAGGAGCCTTGCACTGGGCGCACACCGAACAGGAGGAAACATAAATCCTCACGTCCTTAGCTAAAGTGGGCCACCAGTACCTCCCCTCAAGACAGCGCATCGTCCGACCTATCCCAGGATGACCAGAGGAGGGTGATGTGTGAGCCCAATAAATCAATCGGTCGCGGACAGCAGACGGAACGTACAGACGACCAGCTGGACACTCAGGAGGAGAGGGCTCTGCACGTGACGCCCGCTCAATGTCCGCGTCCAGCTCCCACACTACTGGCACCACCAAACACGACTCTGGGAGTATGGGAGTGGGATCCATGGATCGCTCCTCTGTGTCATACAGCCGAGATAATGCGTCTGCCTTGACGTTCTGGGAGCCTGGTCTGTAAGTAAGCGTAAACACAAAACGAGTGAAAAACATGGCCCACCTTGCCTGGCGAGGATTTAGTCTCTTCGCCTGCCGGATGTACTCCAGATTGCGGTGGTCAGTCCAGATGAGAAAAGGGTGATTAGCCCCCTCAAGCCAATGCCTCCACACCTTCAAGGCTTTTACGACAGCTAACAGCTCTCGGTCCCCCACATCATAGTTACGCTCCGCCGGGCTGAGCTTCTTCGAAAAGAAAGCACAGGGGCGAAGCTTCGGTGGCACACCCGAACGCTGAGAGAGCACTGCTCCTATCCCAGCTTCGGATGCGTCCACCTCTACTATGAATGGCAAAGAGGGATCCGGATGAGCCAACACAGGCGCCGAGGTAAACAGAGCCTTCAGTTTACCAAAAGCCCTATTCGCCTCGGCCGACCACTGCAAGCGCACCGGACCCCCCTTTAGCAGTGAGGTAATGGGAGCTGCAACCTGACCAAAACCCCGGATAAATCTCCGGTAGTAATTGGCAAACCCTAAAAAACGCTGCACCTCCTTTACCGTGGTTGGAGTCGGCCAATTACGCACGGCTGTAATGCGGTCGCTCTCCATTTCCACTCCTGAAGTGGAAATCTGATGCCCTAGGAAGGAGATGGATTGTTGAAAGAACAAGCATTTCTCAGCCTTGACATATAAATCATGCTCCAACAGGCGACCAAGCACCCTGCGCACCAAGGACACATGCTCAGCGCGTGTAGCAGAGTATATCAAAATATCATCGATATACACCACTACACCCTGCCCGTTCAGGTCCCTGAAGATCTCATCTACAAACGATTGGAAGACTGATGGAGCATTCATCAACCCATATGGCATGACCAGGTACTCATAATGACCTGAGGTGGTGCTAAATGCCGTCTTCCACTCATCACCCCTCCTAATACGCACCAGATTGTACGCACTCCTGAGATCCAATTTTGTGAAGAAGCGGGCCCCGCGCATTGACTCCATTACTGTATTTATCAAAGGTAGCGGGTAACTATATTTTACCGTGATTTTATTAAGGTCTCTATAATCAATGCACGGGCGTAAACCGCCATCCTTCTTCTTCACAAAAAAGAAACTCGAAGAGGCGGGTGAAATGGATGGCTTAAAACCTGTTGGGGATGGGGGCGCTGTTTAGACTATTTATGCTAATTTGGCTAATTTTTTAAACGGCTTCCCACAAAATCCTTGATCGTACAATATGCATATTATTATTATTATTGGATAGAAAACAGTCTATAGTTTCTATAGGAGTTGAAATTTTGTCTCTAAGTGGAACAGAGCCCATTCTACAGCAATTTCCCTGACATGGAGTCAGATTTGAGAAATGTTGGCCACTCTTCTGAAGTCAGTTAAAAGGGCACTGTCATTGCTATGACTATACGGACACTTCTTACGTCTTCCCCTGGATGCCTTTACGTGATGACGATTCCAATGGGGTCGATTGCGCGTTCACAGGCCCTACAAATGAAAAAACCCTGAAGCTAGTCATTCTTTTGGAGCTGCGTCATGAGCCTAGAGGACACCGGCGCGCACCTGTTCCAAGCGTTAGTTTAGCCTGTTATATTTCTCCGGTCATCTTTTCACTCGTTATAGGAGTTAAAAACATCATAAGGTAGTTAATTTAAAGCGTTTTATAGCAATTTATATCCGTTTAGTGCGATTTTGGGACATTTATTTTTGCAACGATGTGAAAAGTTGGGCACGCTTTTCAGTTCATCCCGAACGCAGTTGACATTTCCACATGGCAAGAGGACAGCTTTCCACCAAAAGACGATTTCTCCCAAGAAAGGATCCTTTGCCCAAGATACTGATGGAAGAACAGCTCAAGGTAGGACATTTCTATTATGATAAATCGTGTTTCTGTCGAAACATTTTAGTGGCTTAGGACGCCATGTTTTTTGACGTAGCTTCGCTTGGCGCAAATTGTATTGAAAAGTAAGGATAAATTAAAAAATGTAATAACGCAATTGTATTAAGAATTAAATTGTCTATCAATCCCTGTCCACCCTATATTTTTTAGTCACGTTTATGAGTATTTATGTATAAGAGTAGATCACTGTCTAAGTGGCGCAAGGACTTTTTCTTTACCAGCTTGTCTACATTTCACATTGTCTAACCATGATTTTGGTGGCTAAATATAAACATTTTCGATCAAACTGTATATGCATGTTGTAATGTGATGTTACAGGAGTGTCATCGGAAGAATTCTGAGAAGGTTAGTGAAAAAATTAATATCTTTTGGCGATGTTGACTTTTATCGCTCACTTTGGCTAGAATCAATGCTGGGCTGCTAATTGCTATGTGCTAAGCTAATATAACGATTTATTGTGTTTTCGCTGTAAGACACTTAGAAAATCTGAAATATTGTCTGTATTCACAGGATCTGTGTCTTTCGATTCGTGTATGCTGTGTATTTTTACGAAATGTTTGATGATTAGTAGTTAGGTAAACACGTTGCTCATTGTAATTATTCTAGTCCATTTGTGACGGTGGGTGCAATTGTAAACTATGCCATCTACCTGAAATATGCACTTTTTTCTAACAAAACCTATCCCATACCATACATATGTTATCAGACTGTCATCTAATGAGTTTTTTTGTTGGTTAGGGGCTATAAATATCTTAGTTTAGCCGAATTGGTGATGGCTACTGGTGTTGGTGGACAAATAAAAGATGGTGGATTATGCTAATGTGTTTTTAGGTAATAGATGTACATCTTTACATATTGTGTCTTCCCTGTAAAACATTTTAAAAATCGGAAATGTTGACTGGATTCACAAGATCTGTGTCTTTCATTAGCTGTATTGGACTTTAATGTGTGAAAGTTAAATATTTAAAAAAAATATTTTTTTTGAATTTCGCGGCACTGGTTTTTCAGTGGGGGGGGGGGGGTGTGCCGCTAGCGCCACGCTGATCCTAGACAGGTTAATGAACCCCTGACGCAGGGATTCAGAGATATAATTATCCATAGCCACTGTCTCCGCTTGCGACAGAGGATACAC
Organism: Salvelinus fontinalis; assembly: GCF_029448725.1. Lineage (NCBI taxonomy): Eukaryota > Metazoa > Chordata > Actinopteri > Salmoniformes > Salmonidae > Salvelinus > Salvelinus fontinalis. Next base: position 68,896,234 of record NC_074671.1, on the reverse strand, counting down.
GTGACTCCTGGGATATGCAGCGTCTACCAGGAGATCTATCGCACAATCCCCCTGTCGATGGGGTGGTAATTGAGTCGCCTTCTTTTTACAGAAGGCGAGTGCCAAATCGGCATATTCGGGGGGAATGCGCACGGTGGAAACCTGGTCTGGACTTTCCACCGTAGTAGCACCAACGGAAACCCCTACACACCTACCTGAGCACTCTCGCGACCACCCCGTGAGAGCCCTCTGTGGCCAAGAAACAGTGGGGTTATGAGTAGTTAACCAGGGTAGGCCTAACACCACAGAATACGCAGGAGAATCAATAAGGAAAAGACTAATCTTCTCCTTGTGACCCCCCTGCGTTATCATAGACAAAGGTGCGGTGACCTCCCTGATAAACCCTGACCCTATTGGTCGACTATTTAAGGCATGAATAGGGAAAGGCATATCCACAGAAACAATAGGAATCCCTAAACTATAAGCTAAATTTTTATTAATGAAATTCCCAGCCGCGCCTGAATCTACTAGCGCCTTATACTGGGAATGCAGGGAAAAATCCGGAAAGGTGACAGAGATAAACATAAGTGCAGCAGAGGGCTCTGGATGAGTATGGTGCCTACTCACCTGGGGTGATGCCAGAGTGCCCTGCCTGCCTTCTCTATTCCCAGAGGAACCAACCCGGCACCGATCAGCAGTGTGATCTCTGCGATCATAGATGGTGCTCGAGCGGGTACCCCCTCCGGTCTCCCTGCGCACCATCCCTCCCAATTCCATAGGTTCGGGAGAGAGAGTGCGGGAGGATGGAACAACCAGACCCCGATCTAGACGTCCCCGAGTAGCCAGCATGTTGTCCAGCCTGATGGACATATCCACCAGCTGGTCGAAGTTGAGGGTGGTGTCTCTACAGGCCAGCTCCCGACGGACGTCCTCGCGTAGACTACAACGGTAGTGGTCGATCAGGGCCCTGTCGCTCCATCCAGCGCCGGCAGCCAAAGTCCTAAACTCCAACGCGAACTCCTGAGCACTCCTCTTCCCCTGCCTCAGATGATAGAGGAGCTCACCTGCTGCTCTGCCTTCGGATGGGTGGTCGAATACCTTCCGGAAATGGCAGATGAGCTCCTCAAAATGGTCCAACGCCTTATCCTCTCCACACACAGCGTTGGCCCACTCCAGGGCTTTCCCGGTAAGGCAGGAGATGAGGGCGAAGCTTTTCTCACGGTCTGTTGGTACTGGAGAGACCGTGGCCAGATACAAGTTCAGTTTTAGGAGAAAACCCTGGCAGCTGGCAGTATCTCCATTGTATCCCGTGGGTAGGGATAACTGGATCCTGTTCTGTTCCGGAGGGGAAAAAACGTTCGAAGGAATTCCAGGGGGTGGTGGAGGTACTGGACACGCTCCCTGTCTCTCCCAGCGGTCCATACTCTGGACAATGCGATCCATGACAGCGCACAGACTGTCAATCTCCGCCGCGTGTTCCAGGACGCGTTCCTCAACCTCCATTAGTGAAGTGCCTCCTCCTGCTGACTTCATTTTTAGTTGTCAGAGATTCTGTCACAATGGCGTGTATAGGTGGCAGAGGAAGTCAGGCGCAGGAGAGTCAAAATAGAGTGTAGCATGGAGTACTTTAATAATAGTCCCAGTAATTAGCTCCATAACACACTCCATAACACAAAATTATAATACAAAAATCTGGGTATGAAGACCCATAG
>NC_074671.1:68872043-68884543 GCF_029448725.1 Salvelinus fontinalis | reverse complement strand
TGGTGTCTCTCCTCTGTGTGATGGTGTCTCTCCTCTGTGTGTTGGTGTCTCTCCTCTGTGTGTTGGTGTCTCTCCTCTGTGTGTTGGTGTCTCTCCTCTGTGTGTTGGTGTCTCTCCTCTGTGTGTTGGTGTTTCTCCTCTGTGTGTTGGTGTTTCTCCTCTGTATGTTGGTGTTTCTCCTCTGTATGTTGGTTTCTCTCCTCTGTGTGTTGGTGTTTCTCCTCTGTGTGTTGGTGTCTCTCCTCTGTGTGTTGGTGTTTCTCCTCTGTATTTTGGTGTCTCTCCTCCTTATGTTGGTGTTTCTCCTCTGTGTGTTGGTGTTTCTCCTCTGTATGTTGGTGTTTCTCCTCTGTATGTTGGTTTCTCTCCCCTGTATGTTGGTGTTTCTCCTCTGTATGTTGGTGTCTCTCCCCTGTGTGTTGGTGTCTCTCCTCTGTGTGTTGGTGTCTCTCCTCTGTATGTTGGTGTCTCTCCTATGTGTCTTGGTGCCTCTCCTCTGTATGTTGGTGTTTCTCCTATGTGTGTTGGTGTCTCTCCTCTGTATGTTGGTGTCTCTCCTCTGTGTGTTGGTGTCTCTCCTCTGTGTGTTGGTGTCTCTCCTCTGTATGTTGGTGTTTCTCCTATGTGTGTTGGTGTCTCTCCTCTGTGTGTTGGTGTCTCTCCTCTGTATGTTGGTGTCTCTCCTCTGTGTGTTGGTGTCTCTCCTCCTTATGTTGGTGTTTCTCCTCTGTGTGTTGGTGTTTCTCCTCTGTATGTTGGTGTTTCTCCTCTGTATGTTGGTGTCTCTCCCCTGTATGTTGGTGTTTCTCCTCTGTATGTTGGTGTCTCTCCTCTGTATGTTGGTGTCTCTCCTCTGTGTGTTGGTGTTTCTCCTCTGTGTGTTGGTGTTTCTCCTCTGTGTGTTGGTGTCTCTCCTCTGTGTGTTGGTGTCTCTCCTCTGTGTGTTGGTGTCTCTCCTCTGTGTGTTGGTGTCTCTCCTCTCTAAGTTGATGTCTCTCCTCTCTGTGTTGGTCTCTCTCCCCTGTGTGTTGGTGTCTCTCCTCTGTGTGTTGGTGTCTCTCCTCTGTGTGTTGGTGTCTCTCCTCTGTGTGGTGTCTTTCCTCTGTGTGATGGTGTCTCTCCTCTGTGTGTTGGTGTCTCTCCTCTCTGTGTTGGTGTCTCTCCTCTGTGTGTTGGTGTCTCTCCTCTGTGTGTTGGTGTCTCTCCTCTGTGTGTTGGTGTCTCTCTGTGTGTTGGTGTCTATCCTCTGTGTGTTGGTGTCTCTCCTCTGTGTGTTGGTGTCTCTCCTCTGTGTGTTGGTGTCTCTCCTCTGTGTGTTGATGTCTCTCCTCTGTGTGTTGGTGTCTCTCTGTGTGTTGGTGTCTCTCCTCTGTATGTTGGTTTCTCTCCTCTGTGTGTTGGTGTCTCTCCTCTGTGTGTTGGTGTCTCTATGTGTTGGTGTCTCTCCTCTGTATGTTGGTTTCTCTCCTCTGTGTGTTGGTGTCTCTCCTCTGTGTGTTGGTGTCTCTCCTCTGTGTGTTTGTGTCTCTCCTCTGTGTGTTGATGTCTCTCCTCTGTGTGCTGGTGTCTCTCCTCTGTGTGTTGGTGTCTCTCCTCTGTGTGTTGGTGTCTCTGTGTGTTGGTGTCTCTCCTCTGTGTGTTGGTGTCTCTCCTCTGTGTGTTGGTGTCTCTCCTCTGTATGTTGGTGTCTCTCCTCTGTGTGTTGGTGTCTCTCCTCTGTGTGTTGGTGTCTCTCCTCTGTGTGTTGGTGTTTCTCCTCTGTGTGTTGGTGTTTCTCCTCTGTGTGTTGGTGTCTCTCCTCTCTGTGTTGGTGTCTCTCCTCTGTGTGTTGGTGTCTCTCCTCTATGTGTTGGTGTCTCTCCTCTGTGTGTTGGTGTCTCTCCTCTGTGTGTTGGTGTCTCTCCTCTGTGTGTTGGTGTCTCTCCTCTGTGTGTTGATGTTTCTCCTCTGTATGTTGGTGTCTCTTCTCTGTGTGTTGGTGTTTATCCTCTGTGTGTTGGTGTCTCTCCTCTCTTTGTTGGTGTCTCTCCTCTGTGTGTTGGTGTCTCTCCTCTGTGTGTTGATGTCTCTCCTTTGTGTGTTGGTGTCTCTCCTCTGTGTGTTGGTGTCTCTCCTCTGTGTGTTGGTGTCTCTCCTCTGTGTGTTGGTTGTCTCTCCTCTGTGTGTTGGTGTCTCTCCTCTGTGTGTTGGTGTTTCTCCTCTGTATGTTGGTGTCTCTCCTCTGTATGTTGGTGTCTCTCCTCTGTGTGTTGGTGTCTCTCCTCTGTGTGTTGGTGTCTCTCCTCTGTGTGTTGGTGTCTCTCCTCTGTGTGTTGGTGTCTTTCCTCTGTATGTTGGTGTTTCTCCTCTGTGTGTTGGTGTCTCTCCTCTGTATGTTGGTGTCTCTCCTCTGTGTGTTGGTGTTTCTCCTCTGTGTGTTGGTGTCTCTCCTCTATGTGTTGGTGTCTCTCCTCTGTGTGTTGGTGTCTCTCTGTGTTGGTGTTTCTCCTCTGTGTGTTGGTGTCTCTCTGTGTTGGTGTCTCTCCTCTGGGTGTTGGTGTCTCTCCTCTGTGTGTTGGTGTCTCTCCTCTGTGTGTTGGTGTCTCTCCTCTGTGTGTTGGTGTTTCTCCTCTGTGTGTTGGTGTCTCTCCTCTGTGTATTGGTGTCTCTCCTCTGTGTGTTGGTGTTTCTCCTCTGTGTGTTGGTGTCTCTCCTCTGTGTGTTGGTGTCTCTCCTCTGTGTGTTGGTGTTTCTCCTCTCTGTGTTGGTGTCTCTCCTCTGTGTGTTGGTGTCTCTCCTCTGTGTGTTGGTGTTTCTCCTCTGTGTGTTGGTGTCTCTCCTCTGTGTGTTGGTGTTTCTCCTCTGTGTGTTGGTGTCTCTCCTCTCTGTGTTGTTGTATGTATTGTCCTAAAAGTTGACCCCACAAGTTCAAACGCTTTCCTAGGGGGTTTAGGGTTAGGAGCTAGGGTTAGGAGATAGGGTTAGGAGCTAGGGTTAGGGTTAGTAGCTATGGTTAGGAGCTAGGGTTAGGGTTAGGAGCTAGGGTTAGGAGCTAGGGTTAGGGTTAGGAGCTAGGGTTAGGAGCTAGGGTTAGGAGCTAGGGTTAGGAGCTAGGGTTAGGAGCCAGGGTTAGGGTTAGGAGCTATGGTTAGGAGCTAGGGTTAGGAGATAGGGTTAGCAGCTAGGGTTAGGAGCTAGGGGCTAGGGTTAGGAGCTAGGGTTAGGGTTAGGAGCTAAGGTTAGGAGCTAGGGTTAGGAGCTAGGGTTAGGAGCTAGGGTTAGGAGCTAGGGTTAGGAGCTAGGGGCTAGGGTTAGGAGCTAGGGTTAGGAGCTAGAGTTAGGAGCTATAGTTAGGAGCTAGGGTTTTGAGCTAGGGTTAGGAGATAGGTTTAGGGTTAGGAGCTAGGGTTAGGAGCTAGAGTTAGGAGCTAGAGTTAGGAGCTAGAGTTAGGAGCTAGAGTTAGGAGCTAGGTTTAGGAGCTAGGTTGAGAAGCTAGGGTTAGGAGCTAGGGTTAGGAGCTAGGGTTAGGAGCTAGGGTTAGGGTTAGGAGCTATGGTTAGGAGCTAGGGTTAGGAGATAGGGTTAGGAGCTAGGGTTAGGAGCTAGGGTTAGGAGCTAGGGTTAGGAGCTAGGGGCTAGGGTTAGGAGCTAGGGTTAGGGTTAGGAGCTAAGGTTAGGAGCTAGGGTTAGGAGCTAGGGTTAGGAGCTAGGGTTAGGAGCTAGGGTTAGGAGCTAGGGTTAGGAGCTAGGGGCTAGGGTTAGGAGCTAGGGTTAGGAGCTAGAGTTAGGAGCTAGAGTTAGGAGCTAGGGTTAGGAGCTAGGGTTAGGAGCTAGGTTTAGGGTTAGGAGCTAGGGTTAGGAGCTAGAGTTAGGAGCTAGGGTTAGGAGCTAGGTTGAGAAGCTAGGGTTAGGAGCTAGGGTTAGGAGCTAGGGTTAAGAGCTAGGGTTAGGGTTAGGAGCAAGGGTTAGGGGCTAGGGTTAGGAGCTAGGGTTATGAGCTAGGGTTAGGAGCTAGGGTTAGGAGCTATGGTTAGGAGCTAGGGTTAAGAGCTAGGGTTAGGGTTAGGAGCTAGGGTTAGGAGCTAGGGTTAGGAGCTAGGGTTAGGAGCTAAGGTTAGGGTTAGGAGCTAGGGTTAGGAGCTAGGGTTAGGAGCTAGGGTTAGGAGCTAGGGTTAGGAGTTAGTGTTAGGAGTTAGTGTTAGGAGCTAGGGTTAGATGCTAGGGTTAGGAGCTAGGGTTAGGAGCTAGGGTTAGGAGCTAGGGGCTAGGGTTAGGAGCTAGGGTTAGGAGCTAGGGTTAGGAGTTAGTGTTAGGAGCTAGGGTTAGGAGCTAGTGTTAGGAGCTAGGGTTAGATGCTAGTGTTAGGAGTTAGTGTTAGGAGCTAGGGTTAGGAGCTAGGGTTAGGTTTATGGTTAGGGTTAAGGTTGTGGTCAATCAATCAATCAAATGTATTTATAAAGCCCTTCTTATATCAGCTGATATCTCAAAGTGCTGTACAAAAACCCTCAGCCTAAAACCCCAAACAGCAAGCAATGCAGGTGTAGAAGCACGGTGGCTAGGAAAAACTCCCTAGTAAGGCCAGAACCTAGGAAGAAACCTAGAGAGGAACCAGGCTATGAGGGGTGGCCAGTCCTCTTCCGGCTGTGCCGGGTGGAGATTATAACAGAACATGGCCAAGATGTTCAAATGTTCATAGATGACCAGCAGGGTGAAATAATAATAATCACAGTGGTTGTCGAGGGTGCAACAGGTCAGCACCTCAGGAGTAAATGTCAGTTGGCTTTTCATAGCCGATCATTCTGAGTATCTCTACCGCTCCAGCAGTCTCTAGAGAGTTGAAAACAGCAGGTCTGGGACAGGTAGCACGTCCGGTAAACAGGTCAGGGTTCCATAGCCGCAGGCAGAACAGTTGAAACTGGAGCAGCAGCACGGCCAGGTGGACTGGGGACAGCAAGGAGTCATCAGGCCAGGTAGTCCTGAGGCATGGTCCTAGGGCTCAGGTCCTCCGAGAGAGAGAAAGAAAAAAGAAAGAGAGAATTAGAGAGAGCATACTTAAATTCACACAGGACACCGGATAAGACAGGAGAAATACTCCAGATATAACAGACTGACCCTAGCCCCCCGACACATAAACTAGTGCAGCATAGATACTGGAGGCTGAGACAGGAGGGGTCAGGAGACACTGTGGCCCCATCCGATGATACCCCCCGGCAGGGCCAAACAGGTAGCATATAACCCCACCCAATTTGCTAAATCAGCCCCCACACCACTTGAGGGATATCTTCAACCACCAACTTACCATCCTGAGAAGGTAAATGGTTAAGGTTAAGATAATGGGTTAGGGTTAGGGTCAGCTTTGGGGTTAGGGGTTAAGGAAAATAGGATATTGAAAGGGAGTGAATTGTGTCTCACAAGTTTAGCTGTACAAGACTGTGTGTGTGTGTTTGTGTGTGTGTGTGTGTGTGTGTGTGTATGCGGTGTGTGTGTGTGTGTGTGTGTGTGTGTGTGTGTGTGTGTATACGGTGTATGTGTGTGTGTGTGTATATGCGGTGTGTGTGTGTGTGTGTGTGTGTGTGTGTGTGTGTGTGTGTGTGTGTGTGTTTGTGGTGTTTGTGTGTGTGTGTGTATATGCGGTGTGTGTGTGTGTGTGTGTGTGTGTGTGTGTGTGTGTGTGTGTGTGTGTGTATGCGGTGTGTGTGTGTGTGTATGCGGTGTGTGTGTGTGTGTGTGTGTGTGTGTGTGTGTGTGTGTATATGCGGTGTATGTGTGTGTGTGTGTATATGCGGTGTGTGTGTGTGTGTGTGTGTGTATATGCGGTGTGTGTGTATATGCGGTGTGTGTGTGTGTGTGTGTGTTTAACAGCTATGCTCATTTTCCTGTTTAACCCTCCAGCTCTACAAGCCGAGGACATTTCTACATCATCTCTGCGTGTCAACTCCTCAAATGATCCGATTGAGGATTAACTTTCGTTGTACGAGGGAGGTCGTCTTTCCCTGTCATCTTATTTCATTTCCCCTTGCAACGTTATTCCCAAACCATTCGCTGTAATTTATTCGTTTCTTTGGGGGGGGGGGGGGTGTGAAACGCTGTTGTGCTGAATGACTGAATACGTCTGACGGTTAAAAGGTCACAGTCATCAATTCCGGTTAAGGAAGAGGACGGCGAACGGAGGACGGCGGAATGCAGCGGGATATTCCGGTTGAAGAGGAAGAGTCTGCAGGAGAAGATGTAGGTCATTGGAGATTAAGATAAATGGCCGTCTCACACAGAGAAACCAGTCCTCCTCCCTCGTCTATCCAGCTCCACCCCCAGTCCCAGACCGGACCATGGTTACCATCGCCCTAAATATATACACATACACACACAACGCATACACACACTCACACACACACTCAATATAAACACACTCACACGCACACACTGCATGAACACTCGCATACACACACACACACATACACACACACCGCACACACACACACACACACCACATAAACACACACACCACAGAAACACACACACACACCACAGAAACACACACACACCACAGAAACACACACACACAACATAAACACACACACCACAGACACACACACACACCACATAAACAAACACACCACATAAACAATCACACAACATAATCACACACACACACACCACATAAACACACACACACACCACATAAACAAACACACCACATAAACAATCACACAACATAATCACACACACACACACCACATAAACACACACACCACAGAAACACACACACACACACCACATAAACACACACACACACCACATAAACAAACACACCACATAAACAATCACACAACATAATCACACACACACACACCACATAAACACACACACCACAGAAACACACACACACCACATAAACAAACACACCACATAAACAATCACACAACATAATCACACACACACACACCATATAAACAAACACACCACATAAACAAACACACCACATAAACACACACACACCACATAAACAAACACACCACATAAACAAACACACCACATGAACAAACACACACCACATAAACAAACACACACCACATAAACAAACCCACCACATAAACAAACACACCACATAAACAAACACACCACATGAACAAACACACACCACATAAACAAACACACACCACATAAACAAACCCACCACATAAACAAACACACCACATAAACAAACACACCACATAAACAAACACACCACATGAACAAACACACACCACATAAACAAACACACACCACATAAACAAACACACCACATGAACAAACACACACCACGTAAACAAACACACACCACATAAACACACACAAACAGCCAGCAGGCTACTGGGTAAAGCAGCCTGTTTACTGTAGTGATGTTGCAGATGAATGTAATTATAACCAGGTCTCAGCTGTCTGTTCTATCTCAACCCTCCGTGTCTCTGTCTCTCTGTCTCTCTGTCTCTCTGTCTCTCTGTCTCTCTGTCTCTCTGTCTCTCTGTCTCTCTGTCTCTCTGTCTCTCTGTCTCTCTGTCTCTCTGTCTCTCTGTCTCTCTGTCTCTCTGTCTCTCTGTCTCTCTGTCTCTCTGTCTCTCTGTCTCTCTGTCTCTCTGTCTCTCTGTCTCTCCGTCTCTCCGTCTCTCCGTCTCTCCGTCTCTCCGTCTCTCCGTCTCTCCGTCTCTCCGTCTCTCCGTCTCTCCGTCTCTCCGTCTCTCCGTCTCTCCGTCTCTCCGTCTCTCCGTCTCTCCGTCTCTCCGTCTCTCCGTCTCTCCGTCTCTCCGTCTCTCCGTCTCTCCGTCTCTCCGTCTCTCCGTCTCTCCGTCTCTCTTTCTCTCTGTCTCTCTGTCTCTCTGTCTCTCTGTCTCTCTGTCTCTCCGTCTCTCCGTCTCTCCGTCTCTCCGTCTCTCCGTCTCTCCGTCTCTCCGTCTCTCCGTCTCTCCGTCTCTCCGTCTCTCCGTCTCTCCGTCTCTCCGTCTCTCTGTCTCTCTGTAATTATAACCAGGTCTCAGCTGTCTGTTCTCTCTCTGTCTCTCTGTCTCTCTGTCTCTCTGTCTCTCTGTCTCTCTGTCTCTCTGTCTCTCTGTCTCTCTGTCTCTCTGTCTCTCTGTCTCTCTGTCTCTCTGTCTCTCTGTAATTATAACCAGGTCTCAGCTGTCTGTTCTATCTCAACCCTCCGTCTCTCTGTCTCTCTGTCTCTCTGTCTCTCTGTCTCTCTGTCTCTCTGTAATTATAACCAGGTCTCAGCTGTCTGTTCTATCTCAACCATCCGTCTCTCTGTCTCTCTGTCTCTCCGTCTCTCCGTCTCTCCGTCTCTCTGTAATTATAACCAGGTCTCAGCTGTCTGTTCTATCTCAACCCTCCGTCTCTGTCTCTCTGTCTCTCTGTCTCTCTGTCTCTCTGTAATTATAACCAGGTCTCAGCTGTCTGTTCTATCTCAACCCTCCGTCTCTCCATCTCTCTGTCTCTCTGTCTCTCTGTCTCTCTGTCTCTCTGTAATTATAACCAGGTCTCAGCTGTCTGTTCTATCTCAACCCTCCGTCTCTCCGTCTCTCTGTCTCTCTGTCTCTCTGTCTCTCTGTCTCTCTGTAATTATAACCAGGTCTCAGCTGTCTGTTCTATCTCAACCCTCCGTCTCTCTGTCTCTCTGTCTCTCCGTCTCTCTGTCTCTCCGTCTCTCTGTAATTATAACCAGGTCTCAGCTGTCTGTTCTATCTCAACCCTCTGTCTCTGTCTCTCTGTCTCTCTGTCTCTCTGTCTCTCTGTCTCTCTGTCTCTCTGTCTCTCTGTCTCTCTGTCTCTCTGTCTCTCTGTCTCTCTGTCTCTCTGTAATTATAACCAGGTCTCAGCTGTCTGTTCTATCTCAACCCTCCGTCCCTCCGTCCCACCGTCTTTTCACTGTATTGATTACCAACTAATCACTTAATCAGTGTTTCGACTGTATTGATTACCATCTAATCACTTAATCAGTGGTTTCACTGTATTGATTACCAACTAATCACTTAATCAGTGTTTTCACTGTATTGATTACCAACTAATCACTTAATCAGTGGTTTCACTGTATTGATTACCAACTAATCACTTAATCATGTATTACTAATGAGCATGTTCGTTTACTGTCATCCGGATCCCAGCGCATTGATCTCCAGGGAGATGTCAGTGTGTGTGTGTGTGTGTGTGTGTGTGTGTGTGTCTGTGTGTGTGTGTGTGTGTGTGCGTGCTTGCGTGTGTATTTGTAGAAGCTACAGGACTAGAGAAACAGGTTCCATAGAGACCTATTAAAAACATATAAACATGGATCTCTCTGTTTCCCCTCTCAGAGTCCAGCAGCACGGATGAAGGTCGAGGAGGGTCAGGGGCTGTTGGCAGTGACTCCTTGGTGCCTGATTGGCCCCTCTGGGGTTAATTGATTAACCAATAAAGGACAAGCGAGGGCAGTGACATTGAACACATCAAAACAAACACCCTCTTTTCTTTCTTTCTCTGCTCTTCAGGGAACTTTGATCTTTCCTCTCAGCTCTAGGTAATGACATGACTTCACTAGTTCTGAGTCAGAGATATCATTCATCTGGTTTCTCTCCTCTCAGCTCTAGGTAATGACATGACTTTACTAGTTCTGAGTCAGAGATATCATTCATCTGGTTTCTCTCCTCTCAGCTCTAGGTAATGACTTTACTAGTTCTGAGTCAGAGATTTCATTCATCTAGTTTCTCTCCTCTCAGCTCTAGGTAATGACTTCACTAGTTCTGAGTCAGAGATATCATTCATCTGGTTTCTCTCCTCTCAGCTCTGGGTAATGACTTCACTAGTTCTGAGTCAGAGATATCATTCATCTGGTTTCTCTCCTCAGCTCTAGGTAATGACTTCACTAGTTCTGAGTCAGAGATATCATTCATCTGGTTTCTCTCCTCTCAGCTCTAGGTAATGACTTCACTAGTTCTGAGTCAGAGATATCATTCATCTGGTTTCTCTCCTCTCAGCTCTAGGTAATGACTTCACTAGTTCTGAGTCAGAGATATCATTCATCTGGTTTCTCTCTTCTCAGCTCTAGGTAATGACTTCACTAGTTCTGAGTCAGAGATATTGTTCATCTGGTTTCTCTCCTCTCAGCTCTAGGTAATGACATGACTTCACTAGTTCTGAGTCAGAGATATCGTTCATCTGGGATTGACTACCACTCGTTCTATTTCCTGTCTGACCAATGACATGTTACAATTTTTACAACGGGTGGGTCTAATCCTGAATGCTGATTGGTTAAAAGTGCATTCCACCTGATGTCTGTTCCACAAGTTACTCCTGGCTAAATCTATGACTTTAAAATGCATATTTATTCACTGTCTCATCAGCCCAGCCAGGCAATTTATAAACTTGATCTCCACTATAAAAAGAATCTAGACACTATCTCACATTTCTTTTAGACTAACATTTAGTTTTCAACAGTGGAGATTTGTATAAACTTTGCTGTGTCTCTCTGACGTTTACAACATTGTTTCAATATTCAAACTCGATCTCCAACTGTCCCGTAGTAATGAACTTGTTGGGAGTCGGGACGAGAGAGAGACAGAGAGAGACAGAGAGAGAGAGAGAGAGAGAGAGAGGGAGAGAGATTGAGAGAGAGAGAGAGAGAGACAGAGAGAGACAGAGAGAGAGAGAGAGAGAGAGAGAGAGAGAGAGAGAGACAGAGAGAGAGAGAGACAGAGAGAGAGACAGAGAGAGAGACAGAGACAGAGAGAGAGAGAGAGAGACAGAGAGAGAGAGAGACAGAGAGAGAGACAGAGAGAGAGACAGAGACAGAGAGAGAGAGAGAGAGAGAGAGAGAGAGAGAGAGAGAGAGAGAGAGAGGGAGAGAGAGAGACAGACAGACAGACAGACAGACAGACAGAGAGAGAGACAGAGAGACAGAGAGACAGAGAGACAGAGAGACAGAGAGAGACAGAGAGAGACAGCGACAGAGACAGAGACAGAGATGCTGGCATCATTTTCTATGGATATCCACAAAGAAACGTCAATTAGAAGAAAGGTCAGACAAAACACAGTGCAGTTAGTTTGCAGTCTTTCCAACATCAGTTCAAAGGTCATTGTTTTAGCGGTGTTGTTGGCTAGCTCCTCCAAACAGCAGGGTCCTGACGAGAGAGCACATTTTCGATGCCAGGTGAAACCGTGCCTCATTAGTTCATTGTTATGGATGTATCCAAATAAATGTCACTAGAAAACACCTTAAAATGCAGCTACTTGGCTGATAGTCTGACGTGACTGTAAATTAGCCATAGTTGGCTAAACTAGCAAGCAAGGGATAAATTGCCAGTCAGTATGGCAATGGAACATTTAGAACGAACGACTGGGTAGCGTCCCATAGATACAGAACGAAACGACTGAACGACTGGGTCGAGTCCATAGATACAGAACAAAAAGACTGAACGACTGGGTCGAGTCCATAGATACAGAACAAAAAGACTGAATGACTGGGTCGCGTCCATAGATACAGAACAAAAAGACTGAACGACTGGGTCGAGTCCATAGATACAGAACAAAAAGACTGAACGACTGGGTCGAGTCCATAGATACAGAACAAAAAGACTGAATGACTGGGTCACGTCCATAGATACAGAACAAAAAGACTGAACGACTGGGTCGAGTCCATAGATACAGAATAAAAAGACTGAATGACTGGGTCGCGTCCATAGATACAGAACAAAAAGACTTAACGACTGGGTCGCGTCCATAGATACAGAACAAAAAGACTGAACGACTGGGTCGAGTCCATAGATACAGAACAAAAAGACTGAATGACTGGGTCGGGTCCATAGATACAGAACAAAAAGACTGAATGACTGGGTCGCGTCCATAGATACAGAACAAAAAGACTGAACGACTGGGTCGAGTCCATAGATACAGAACAAAAAGACTGGGAAACAAACTCATCTGCGATGACTACGCCACCTAATAACTTAAAACGAAATCACCATGGAGATGATGTTAACTATAATAGTAGTGATGAACCTAAATCACCATGGAGATGATGTTAACTATAATAGTAGTGATGAAACTAAATCACCATGGAGATGTTAACTATAATAGTAGTGATGAAACTAAATCACCATGGAGATGTTAACTATAATAGTAGTGATGAAACTAAATCACCATGGAGATGTTATTAACTATAATAGTAGTGATGAAACTAAATCACCATGGAGATGTTATTAACTATAATAGTAGTGATGAAACTAAATCACCATGGAGATGTTATTAACTATAATAGTAGTGATGAAACTAAATCACCATGGAGATGTTATTAACTATAATAGTAGTGACGAAACTAAATCACCATGGAGATGTTATTAACTATAATAGTAGTGATGAAACTAAATCACCATGGAGATGTTAACTATACTAGGAGTGATGAAACTAAATCACCATGGAGATGTTATTAACTATAATAGTAGTGATGAAACTAAAACACCATGGAGATGTTATTAACTATAATAGTAGTGATGAAACTAAATCACCATGGAGATGGTAT
>NC_074671.1:68857043-68867043 GCF_029448725.1 Salvelinus fontinalis | reverse complement strand
CCAGTCTGATCTGGGTCTGCTGTGTAATGGACAACCGTCCAGTCTGATCTGGGTCTGCTGTGTAATGGACAACCATCCAGTCTGATCTGGGTCTGCTGTGTAATGGGGAACCGTCCAGTCTGATCTGGGTCTGCTGTGTAATTGGCAACCATCCAGTCTGATCTGGGTCTGCTGTGTAATGGACAACCATCCTGTCTGATCTGGGTCTGCTGTGTAATGGACAACCATCCTGTCTAATCTGTTCTGGAAGGACATTGTGGCCTGTACCAGAGAAGACTAGTTACAGGAAGGACAGTGTGGCCTGTACCAGAGAAGACTAGTTACAGGAAGGACAGTGTGGCCTGTACCAGAGAAGACTGAGACTAGTTACAGGAAGGACAGTGTGGCCTGAACCAGAGAAGACTAGTTACAGGAAGGACAGTGTGGCCTGTACCAGAGAAGACTAGTTACAGGAAGGACAGTGTGGCCTGTACCAGAGAAGACTAGTTACAGGAAGGACAGTGTGGCCTGTACCAGAGAAGACTGAGACTAGTTACAGGAAGGACAGTGTGGCCTGTACCAGAGAAGACTAGTTACAGGAAGGACAGTGTGGCCTGTACCAGAGAAGACTAGTTACAGGAAGGACAGTGTGGCCTGTACCAGAGAAGACAGAGACTATATTACAGGAAGGACAGTGTGGCCTGTACCAGAGAAGACTGAGACTAGTTACAGGAAGGACAGTGTGGCCTGTACCAGAGAAGACTGAGACTAGTTACAGGAAGGACAGTGTGGCCTGTACCAGAGAAGACTGAGACTAGTTACAGGAAGGTCAGTGTGGCCTGTACCAGAGAAGACTAGTTACAGGAAGGACAGTGTGGCCTGTACCAGAGAAGACAGAGACTAGTTACAGGAAGGACAGTGTGGCCTGTACCAGAAAAGACAGAGACTAGTTACAGGAAGGACAGTGTGGCCTGTACCAGAGAAGACAGAGACTAGTTACAGGAAGGACAGTGTGGCCTGTACCAGAGAAGACAGAGACTAGTTACAGGAAGGACAGTGTGGCCTGTACCAGAGAAGACTAGTTACAGGAAGGACAGTGTGGCCTGTACCAGAGAAGACTAGTTACAGGAAGGACAGTGTGGCCTGTACCAGAGAAGACTAGTTACAGGAAGGACAGTCTGGCCTGTACCAGAGAAGACAGAGACTAGTTAAAGGAAGGACAGTGTGGCCTGTACCAGAGAAGACTAGTTACAGGAAGGACAGTGTGGCCTGTACCAGAGAAGACAAAGACTAGTGTTACGCACGCCTCTTGCGAAGAGGGAACGCAACTCCCTGCTATAACTCAACTCTCTGAAGTGCAAGAGGTATGGACAGTAGGTGCGAGTAAGGATGACACAAAAGCAGAATTTACCGTTTACTAGAATTTATTTTCTTACACGGTAATATGGGGAAAAGGGGCTGGACGGAATCAAAGCAAAGAAAGTAAATATCAAAGTTCCCCCTCTCCTATCTAACCTGCCTACCCACTTAACTTACCTAACTTAGCACCGTCTGGTGCCCTAACCAAAATACAGGGGGTGGTCCGCCCAGGTCTTACCTAGTGTGCCTAGACAGTAAATATACTACGGGTATATGTATGCCCGCGGGCCTCTTGCCTAAGCACTCCCAAAGTGCCTTCTCCTTCCCCCCTGGGAACAAATGAAACAGAGTAATTATTAATGATTTCACAAACACTCACAAACACAGGACATAGAAAAACTGCTACCAACAACAACAGTACATACTACACTTTCTGATACACAACCAACACTATATCACAATCTAATTTCTCTCGATCTTTCCAAAATATTCAATTCTCTCTCAATCTTCAAATCTCTACTCCAAATCTCATCTCTCTCCTCTCTTCCTCCTCCTGAACAGAACTGGCTTTTTTATAGCTTCAGGAGTCTAATTGGATACAGCTGCATCTTGACGAGGGGGCGGGGTCAGCTCTCTAATCATCCATTAGCCATTGAGTCGACCAATCAGCTGGTTGGGGAGTTCAGGAATTTCTCCTGAAACACACACTCAAATACAAATCACAACACAGAAACTGGGGAACGTAACACGCCCACCACAAAATTTGCAAACATAGCTTGTAATAACAAAACCCAACGCTTCCCCAGTTAGTAAACCCGTGATAGAGCGTCAGCAACCACATTCGCTGAGCCCTTCACATAGGCTATCTGTACATTATATCTAGTAAGAACTTGTTACCTGACCTGGTTTTCGGCAATGGACCTACACAATCAACTATCACTCTTTCAAACGGTTCCCCCACCACAGGAATCGGGTAGAGCGGTGCTCTAGGAACTGTTTGATTCGCTTTCCCAGTGAGTTGACATACGTGACATGTTTTACAAAATTGGACCACGTCAGACTTCAAACCTGGCCAGAAAAAATGACGAAGGACCCGGTTATAAGTCTTTGTGATCCCCAAATGTCCAGACCACGCCTGGTCATGGGCGAGTGACAGCACCTGCTGTCGGAACGGTGTAGGAACAACCACTTGACACACTTCACTCCATTCATTAACGGTGTCATGAGCTGCCCATTTACGCATCAAAACTCCTGCTTCCATAAAGTAGGCAATCTCTTTAGTTTTAGCTTCCTCAATGGAAATTACCGAAGCAAAACACTTGCGAAGACTGGTGTCTCCTTTTTGACATTCAATCACCTTCTCAGGGGTGACAGACAAAAGAATGTCATGTAATTGGGGTGCGATTTCGCAGTCCCCTTCCTTAGTTTTTACAGGAGTAAAAACTGTCGGACTTGCAGAAGGAATACTCGGTGCATTGTCTTCTACTTCAATATTCTCAAAAATGGAACTAGCCAAATCCACCACATCTCCAAGCTTGCGAGATTGTGCCCTCGTTAAGACACAAGCAGGAAAAACATGTGGAAATGCTTGAACCAATTTCTCATCTGCAATTTTGATTTCTGGGTTGTCTACTACCTCTAACACAGGAGTAACGTTACCACCAGCAATATCATTCCCTAATAGCAATGTGACTCCTTTTACTGGCAGTGTAGACACTACACCAACACGGAAACGTCCTGATACCAAATCTGACACTAAGTGGACCCAGTGTAATGGTACAGGTACTGTTTTTGTCTCTATCCCCTGTAATATAACATGCGAGCCACAATACGTTTCAGGAGACCAGGGTAAAGCATCAGTAATAATTACTGACTGCGCCGCCCCGGTGTCTCGTAAGATTTGAATTGGCTTTTGATCAGCTTGTTCTCCAGTTAAGGAAACACAACCGGCAGAGATAAACGGAGCATAGACAGGATCCAGTTTCTCAAATGCTGAATCAATACCTCGGACCAACGGACGATCCAAAAGACTTGACTAAACCCAAACTTTTCCTTTTTGGGGACGGTGACTGGGCCTGTTTCGGTTTATTTTTCAAAACTAGGCAGTCCGCAATCACGTGACCCTTTTGGTGACAGTAAAAACATTCTCGGATCTCATGAAAAGGCTTGTCAGAGGAAAAGCGACCTGAATGAGGCACTGATGACGTAATCAGTCTACCTTCAAAACGAGGTGCACCAAAGACAGTCTTGTGTGTCAAAGCGTACTCATCTGCCAACACTGCTGCCTGGGCCAATGTCACCACTTTCTGTTCATTTAAATGAACTACAAGTCTATCAGGGAGGTTGTTTTTAAAATCCTCCAACAGCATCAACTCCCGAATATCAGCAAAGGTGTTAGCTTTGCTGGCTGAACACCATTGATTAAACAGAGACTCTTTGTCCCTAGCAAACTCAACAAAAGTACGGTGAGAGGGTTTCTTGTGGTTCCTGAAGCGCTGTCTATAAGCTTCAGGTACCAACTCATAAGCCCGCAACACGGTATTTTTAACTGTTTCGTAATGTAAACTGTCTTCCAGGGAGAGAGCAGCTACTACTTCCTGGGCTTTCCCAGACAATTTACATTGCAACAGGAGCGGCCAAACCTCGAGTGGCCAATGCAGCGCAGCGGCCACGCGCTCAAACGCAGAGAAATAGGAATCAACTTCCGACTCTCGGAATGGTGGGACTAAAGCGATATTTTTACTTACATCAAAGTGGGCTTGATGATGAGCAGCTTTTGGAGTCGTACCGGAGCCAGCATCTAGCTCTAGCTGTCGGATCCTCACCTCCTTGTCGGCTTCTATTTTCCTAATTTCAAGGTCAAAATGCATTTGTCTCTCTTTATCTTTTTGCTCCATTTCTAACCGGGCCAGCCTCACCTTCAGCCTAGCGGTCCCGTCTGAACGACCTGAAGCAGAAGATAAAGGATCGAATCGAGGCAATGTAAAGGGGGTACGAGCAACCCCTTCCTCTGCCCTGTCCTCCGACTTGGCATCGGAAAGTCTACCCGTCTCCACTCTTGGCAGAACACTGGCTTTTATCTTCAGGTGGCAATAGTGATTAGAGTCAGCTGCTTCTTGACGAGGGGGCGGGGTCAGCTCCAATCACCAATTAGCCTGGGGTTGACCAATCAGCTGGTTGGGGAGTTCAGGAATTTCTCCTGAAACACACACTCAAATACAAATCACAACACAGAAACTGGGGAACGTAACACTAGTTACAGGAAGGACAGTGTGGCCTGTACCAGAGAAGACAGAGACTAGTTACAGGAAGGACAGTGTGGCCTGAACCAGAGAAGACTAGTTACAGGAAGGCCAGTGTGGCCTGTACCAGAGAAGACTAGTTACAGGAAGGACAGTGTGGCCTGTACTAGAGAAGACTAGTTACAGGAAGGACAGTGTGGCCTGTACCAGAGAAGACAAAGACTAGTTACAGGAAGGACAGTGTGGCCTGTACCAGAGAAGACTAGTTACAGGAAGGACAGTGTGGCCTGTACCAGAGAAGACAAAGACTAGTTACAGGAAGGACAGTGTGGCCTGTACCAGAGAAGACAGAGACTAGTTACAGGAAGGACAGTGTGGCCTGTACCAGAGAAGACAGAGACTAGTTACAGGAAGGACAGTGTGGCCTGTACCAGAGAAGACTAGTTACAGGAAGGACAGTGTGGCCTGTACCAGAGAAGACAGAGACTAGTTACAGGAAGTACATTGTGGCCTGTACCAGAGAAGACAGAGACTAGTTACAGGAAGGACAGTGTGGCCTGTACCAGAGAAGACTAGTTACAGGAAGGACAGTGTGGCCTGTACCAGAGAAGACTAGTTACAGGAAGGACAGTGTGGCCTGTACCAGAGAAGACAGAGACTAGTTACAGGAAGGACAGTGTGGCCTGTACCAGAGACGACAAAGACTAGTTACAGGAAGGACAGTGTGGCCTGTACCAGAGAAGACTAGTTACAGGAAGGACAGTGTGGCCTGTACCAGAGAAGACTAGTTACAGGAAGAACAGTGTGGCCTGTACCAGAGAAGACTAGTTACAGGAAGGACAGTGTGGCCTGTACCAGAGAAGACAGAGACTAGTTACAGGAAGGACAGTGTGGCCTGTACCAGAGACGACAAAGACTAGTTACAGGAAGGACAGTGTGGCCTGTACCAGAGAAGACAAAGACTAGTTACAGGAAGGACAGTCTGGCCTGTACCAGAGAAGACTAGTTACAGGAAGAACAGTGTGGCCTGTACCAGAGAAGACTAGTTACAGGAAGGACAGTGTGGCCTGTACCAGAGAAGACAGAGACTAGTTACAGGAAGGACAGTGTGGCCTGTACCAGAGAAGACAGAGACTAGTTACAGGAAGGACAGTGTGGCCTGTACCAGAGAATACAGAGACTAGTTACAGGAAGGACAGTGTGGCCTGTACCAGAGAAGACTAGTTACAGGAAGGCCAGTGTGGCCTGTACCAGAGAAGACTAGTTACAGGAAGGGCAGTGTGGCCTGTACCAGAGAAGACTAGTTACAGGAAGGACAGTGTGGCCTGTACCAGAGAAGACAGAGACTAGTTACAGGAAGGACAGTGTGGCCTGTACCAGAGAAGACAGAGACTAGTTACAGGAAGGACAGTGTGGCCTGTACCAGAGAAGACTAGTTACAGGAAGGACAGTGTGGCCTGTACCAGAGAAGACTAGTTACAGGAAGGACAGTGTGGCCTGTACCAGAGAAGACAGAGACTAGTTACAGGAAGGACAGTGTGGCCTGTACCAGAGAAGACTAGTTACAGGAAGGACATTGTGGCCTGTACCAGAGAAGACAGAGACTAGTTACAGGAAGGACAGTGTGGCCTGTACCAGAGAAGACAGAGACTAGTTACAGGAAGGACAGTGTGGCCTGTACCAGAGAAGACAGAGACTAGTTACAGGAAGGACAGTGTGGCCTGTACCAGAGAAGACAGAGACTAGTTACAGGAAGGACAGTGTGGCCTGTACCAGAGAAGACTAGTTACAGGAAGGACAGTGTGGCCTGTACCAGAGAAGACTAGTTACAGGAAGGACAGTGTGGCCTGTACCAGAGAAGACAGAGACTAGTTACAGGAAGGACAGTGTGGCCTGTACCAGAGAAGACTAGTTACAGGAAGGACATGGTGGCCTGTACCAGAGAAGACTAGTTACAGGAAGGACATTGTGGCCTGTACCAGAGAAGACTAGTTACAGGAAGGACAGTGTGGCCTGAACCAGAGAAGGCTAGTTACAGGAAGGACAGTGTGGCCTGAACCAGAGAAGGCTAGTTACAGGAAGGACATTGTGGCCTGTACCAGAGAAGACTAGTTACAGGAAGGAGATTGTGGCCTGTACCAGAGAAGACTAGTTACAGGAAGGACAGTGTGGCCTGAACCAGAGAAGACAGAGACTATATTACAGGAAGGACAGTGTGGCCTGTACCAGAGAATACAGAGACTATATTACAGGAAGGTCAGTGTGGCCTGTACCAGAGAAGATAGAGACTAACAGGCAGAAGAGACTAAATCTGTCTGCCAGCCTGCCTGCCACACAGTATCAGTGTGACACACATCACCAAACAGAGTCCAGGATTAGACTGTCTCACAGGGTGACATCTATCACTCAAACAGTCAACAAGGCAGGACAGGGCAGCCAATGAAAAGTGGCAACTTTCCAAAGAGGACTTTCCAAGAAGTTCTTAGAGTTCACTATGTGCATTCCAAGAGGAATTCTATTCCCTAGATAGTCGTGTACTTCTTTTGCCTGTGTCCTATGGGACTTAGGGTGCCATTTGAGACGTAGTCACTAGCAACAGTATCTTCAAGACAATCTGAACAACATTTTCTGTCATATTTAAAGTGGAAGAACAGTTCTATCATCTTTTTAAAACATAAATGGAAAATTAAACTAATATATCTTGATTTGATAAGTAATTAACCCGCTGAGTCAATACGTGTTAGATTCACCTTTGGCAGCGATTACAGCTGTGAGTCTTTCTGGGTAAGTCTCTAAGAGCTTTCCACACATGGATTGTACAATATTTGCCCGTTTTTCTTACTTAAAATTCTTCAAGCTCTGTAGCGTTGGTTGTTGATCGTTGCGCGACAGCCATTGTCAAGTCTTTCTTTTTCGTTTTTCCAAGACGATTTAAGTCAATCTGTAATTAGGCCACTCAGGAATTCATCTCCCAGTGTCTGGTGGAAAGCAGACTGAACCAAGTTTTCCTCTAGGATTTTTCCTGTTCTAAACATCCATTCTGTTTGCTTTTTATCCTAAAAAATATTCCCTTGCTGATGACAAGCATAGGCAAAATAAGCAGCAGAGCGATTTCTCTGAAATGAAAATGGAAAAATATTTGTTCTAATCAAACGTCTTTTACATATTTCCACAGTTTTGCCACCCTTCAGGTTCTCTGGCAGGCTATTCCAGAGGCTGGGGGCATAGTAACTAAAGGCTGGGGGCAAAGTAACTAAAGGCTGGGGGCATAGTAACTAAAGACTGGGGGCAAAGTAACTAAAGGCTGGGGGCATAGTAACTAAAGGCGTGGGGCAAAGTAACTAAAGGCTGGGAGCATAGTAACTAAAGGCTGGGGGCAAAGTAACTAAAGGCTGGGGGCATAGTAACTAAAGACTGGGGGCAAAGTAACTAAAGGCTGGGGGCAAAGTAACTAAAGGCTGGGGGCATAGTAACTAAAGGCTGGGGGCAAAGTAACTAAAGGCTGGGGGCAAAGTAACTAAAGGCTAGGGGAAAAGTAACTAAAGGCTGGGGACAAAGTAACTAAAGGCTGGGGGCATAGTAACTAAAGGCTGGGGGCATAGTAACTAAAAGCTGGGGGAAAAGTAACTAAAGGCTGGGGGCAAAGTAACTAAAGGCTGGGGGCATAGTAACTAAAGGCTGAGGGCATAGTAACTAAAAGCTGGGGGCAAAGTAACTAAAGGCTGGGGGCAAAGTAACTAAAGGCTGGGGGCAAAGTAACTAAAGGCTGGGGGCATAGTAACTAAAGGCTGGGGGCATAGTAACTAAAGGCTGGGGGCATAGTAACTAAAGGCTGGGGGCATAGTAACTGAAGGCTGGGGCACAGTAACTAAAGGCTGGGAACAAAGTAACTAAAGGCTGGTGGCAAAGTAACTAAAGGCTTGGGGCAAAGTAACTAAAGGCTGGGGGCAAAGTAACTAAAAGCTTGGGGCATAGTAACTAAAGGCTGGGGGCATAGTAACTAAAGGCTGGGGGCATAGTAACTAAAGGCTGAGGGCAAAGTAACTAAAGGCTGAGGGCAAAGTAACTAAAGGCTGGGGGCATAGTAACTAAAGGCTGGGGGCAAAGTAACTAAAGGCTGGGGGCAAAGTAACTAAAGGCTACCTCTCCATGCCTCCTGGTCTGAGACTTTAGGATAGTGAAAATGCTGCCTCTCCATGCCTCTTGGTCCCTTTCAGGTTCTCTGGCAGGCTATTCCAGAGGCTGGGGGCATAGTAACTAAAGGCTGGGGGCAAAGTAACTAAAGGCTGGGGGCAAAGTAAACTAAAGGCTGCCTCTCCGTGCCTCCTGGTCTGAGATGTTATGATAGTTTAAAGGCTGCCTCTACATGTCTCCTGGTCCGAGACTTTAGGATATTTAAAGGCTGCCTCTACATGCCTCCTGGTCTGAGACTTTAGGATAGTTTAAAGGCTGCCTCTCCATGCCTCCTGGTCTGAGACTTTAGGATAGTTTAAAGGCTTCCTCTCCATGCCTCCTGGTCTGAGACTTTAGGATAATTTAAAGGCTGCCTCTCCATGGCTCCTGGTCTGAGACTTTAGGATAGTGAAACGGCTGCCTCTCCATGCCTCTTGGTCTGAGACTTTAGGATAGTTTAAAGGCTGCCTCTCCATGGCTCCTGGTCTGAGACTTTAGGATAGTTTAAAGGCTGCCTCTACATGGCTCCTGGTCTGAGACTTTAGGATAGTTTAAAGGCTGCCTCTCCATGCCTCCTGGTCCGAGACTTTAGGATAGTTTAAAGGCTGTCTCTACATGCCTCCTGGTCTGAGATTTTATGATAGTTTAAAGGCTGCCTCTCCATGCCTCCTGGTCGGAGACTTTAGGATAGTGAAACAGCTGCCTCTCCATGGCTCCTGGTCTGAGACTTTAGGATAGTTTAAAGGCTGCCTCTCCATGCCTCCTGGTCCGAGACTTTAGGATAGTTAAAATGCTGCCTCTCCATGCCTCTTGGTCTGAGACTTTAGGATAGTTTAAAGGCTGCCTCTACATGCCTCCTGGGCTGAGACTTTAGGGTAGTTAAAAGGCTGCCTCTCCATGCCTCTTGGTCTGAGACTTTAGGATAGTTTAAAGGCTGCCTCTACATGCCTCCTGGTCAGAGACTTTAGGATAGTGAAAAGGCCAGTGCCAGAGGACCTGAGGGACCTACTGCGTACATACAATGTCTGAAATGTATTGAAGTGCACAATCTTGGATTGATTTAAAAAAAAAATAATCTTAAATTGAATTCTAAAACTGGCAGGCAGCCAGTGCAGAGACGTTAAAACCGGTTTAATGTGTCGTCTCAAATCTGGTCTTGAACAATACCAACGCTGCGGCCTTCTGCATAGTTTGCAGTTGACCAATGGCTTTCTGGGGGTTGACCAGACAGGAGAGCGTTACAGTAG
>NC_074671.1:68824543-68849543 GCF_029448725.1 Salvelinus fontinalis | reverse complement strand
AGAGACGGGGGACTGACCAGTAGACCCCGTGAAGAGACGGGGGACTGACCAGTAGACCCAGTGGAGAGATGGGGGACTGACCAATAGACTGACCAGTAGACCCAGTGAAGAGACGGGGGACTGACCAGTAGACCCAGTGAAGAGACGGGGGACTGACCAGTAGACTGACCAGTAGACCCAGTCAAGAGACGGGGGACTGACCAGTAGACCCAGTGAAGAGACGGGGGACTGACCAGTAGACCCAGTGAAGAGACGGGGGACTGACCAGTAGACCCAGTGAAGAGACGGGGGACTGACCAGTAGACTGACCAGTAGACCCAGTGAAGAGACGAGGGACTGACCAGTAGACCCAGTGAAGAGACGGGGGACTGACCAGTAGACCCAGTGAAGAGACGGGGGGACTGACCAGTAGACCCAGTGAAGAGACGGGGAACTGACCAGTAGACTGACCAGTAGACCCAGTGAAGAGACGAGGGACTGACCAGTAGACCCAGTGAAGAGACAGGGGACTGACCAGTAGACCCAGTGAAGAGACGGGGGACTGACCAGTAGACCCAGTGAAGAGATGGGGGACTGACCAGTAGACCCAGTGAAGAGATGGGGGACTGACCAGTAGACCCAGTGAAGAGACGGGGGGACTGACCAGTAGACCCAGTGAAGAGACGAGGGACTGACCAGTAGACCCAGTGAAGAGACGGGGGGACTGACCAGTAGACCCAGTGAAGAGACGGGGGACTGACCAGTAGACCCAGTGGAGAGACGGGGGACTGACCAGTAGACCCAGTGAAGAGACGGGGGACTGACCAGTAGACCCAGTGGAGAGACGGGGGACTGACCAGTAGACCCAGAGAAGAGACAAGAAGACTCTGACTGACCAGTAGACTGTGAAATGAAACTCATTAAAGCAAATTGTGAATTAATTGGGTGTGGCTTAGTAATATCAGGCCCTGAAAACTTTTGTTTCTCTCTCGTCTCTCTCGCCTTCCCCCTCCTCTCAATCTACTCTCTCTCTGTCTCTCTCTCTCTCCCTCCCTCCCTCTCTCTCTCTCTCTCTCTCTCTCCCTCCCTGCCTCCCTCTCTCTCTTTCTCTCTCTCTTTCTCTCGCTCTCTCCTTCCCCATTCTCCCATTCTCCCATTCTCCTCCACTCTCTCACACTCTTTCTCTCCATTGCAGCTGTGATTGTGATGACAGACCCATAAATTCTTCTTTGTGAGGGGACAGTTGGAGTCCGTCAGCGATCCTGTAATAATTGCAGCCGTTTTGAAGAAGCTTCCTGTCGTCACATCGTGGCCGCGTTTCAAAGGAAGTGTGGAACTCCACTGTTTGCTTAATGACTGCTGTTCCAGACATTAACTCCACAGCAGAATCCACACACAGTTATGTTGCTTCCGTGTCCTAAAAAATAACCCTATTCCCTATGAAGTGCACTACTTTTGACCAGAGCCTTTACGGGGTAGTGCACCGTGAAGGCTGTCGCTTGGTACTTTAACTGACAAAGCCTGAGTCTGACTCTGTCTCTGTCTCTGTCTCTGTCTCTCTCTCTCTCTCTCTCTCTCTCTCTCTCTCGCTCTCTCTCTCTCTCCTTCCCCCTCCTCCCATTCTCCTCCTCTCTCGTGAAGGCTGTCGCTTGGTACTGTAACGGACAAAGCCTGAGACTTAGTCTCTGGCCACTTTCCAGGAAATTAACTCAATTAAAGGAAACAATACAAATGTTTTTCCAGAATGGGCAAACCGACTCGTTTGGTTGCTGTGGGAACGACCGTCAGCTACGTCTCCCGATGTGACTGGACTCTCATTTTCTAAGGTAGCATCATCTCACACAAAAACAAGGTCCTGATTACACACTGGTCAAATATTGTTAAATTATAGAGTTGGAACATAATAATAATAATTAGGACAATGAGAGAATGCCTCAGATTAACTACGATTGACAGCTACACCTGTGTTATAGTCAAATTAATAGCAGGTTTTGAGAGGTAGATAAAAAACGAAAATGATGAATGGTTTAATAGTTTGTCCTGTGTCATTTTCAATTCGACACATTCATTGAATTTGTAAACCTAATTTACATGTAACATGTTATTGCTATGGAATGATTGTGAAATAGTCTTATTCAGGTCTTATCCAGGTCTTATTCAGGTCTTATCCAGGTCTATTCAGGTCTATTCAGGTGATATCCAGGTCTTATTCAGGTCTTATTCAGGTCTTATTCAGGTCTTATTCAGGTCTTATTCAGGTCTTATTCAGGTCTTATTCAGGTCTATTCCAGGTCTATTCCAGGTCTATTCCAGGTCTATTCAGGTCTTATTCAGGTCTAATCCAGGTCATATTCAGGTCTTATTTGTCACGATCGTGTGGCGGATTGACGGACCAAAATGCAGCAGTTGGAAAATAAGCCATCTTCTTTTATTTTAAAAGATGACAAACAATAAACACGAAACACTTTAACAGAATAACAAAACAACAAAACGACCGTGAAGCTACAAACGTTGTGCACATACATACAGGCTACAAACGTTCTACATAGACAATTACTCACAACCAATGAGAGCCTATGGCTACCCTAAATAAGGCTCCCAAACAGAGACAACCGAAATCAGCTGTCTCTAATTGGGAACTCATTCAGGTAACCATAGACTCTCCTAGACAACTAAACATACATAGACAACGCTAGACATCTACACTCAACACAAACCCATATACTACACCCCATAACCCCTTTACCATATAAACACCCAAAACTAACAAAACATAAACATTCCCCATGTCACACCCTGACCTAACTAAAATAATAAAGAAAACAAAGAATACTAAGGCCAGGGCGTGACATAACCCCCCCCTTGAGGTGCGAACTCCGGGCGCACCATTACACAGTCTAGGGGAGGGTCTGGGTGGGCTTCCCTCCACGGTGGCGGCTCCGGCTCTGGTCGTGGTCCCCACTTCACCACAGTCCCTAACCACCTCCTTAGCCTCTTCAAAATGACCCCTCTCCACATTAATCCCATTGCATTAAGGGACAGCTCCGGACTAAGGGCCAGTACCAGGGTAAGGGGCAGTACCAGGGTCAGGGGCAGTACCAGGGTAAGGGGCAGTACCAGGGTAAGGGGCAGTACCAGGGTAAGGGGCAGCACCAGGGTAAGGGGCAGCACCAGGGTAAGGGGCAGCACCAGGGTAAGGGGCAGCTCCGGACTGAGGAATGGCAGCTCCGGACTGAGGAATGGCAGCTCCGGACTGAGGAATGGCAGCTCCGGACTGAGGGACTGCAGCTCCGGACTGAGGGACTGCAGCTCCGGACTGAGGGACTGCAGCTCCGGACTGAGGGACTGCAGCTCCGGACTGAGGGACGGCCCATGGCTGGCAGACAGATCTGGCTGCTCATGGCTGGCTAACGGATCTGGCTGCTCATGGCTGGCTGACTGATCTGGCTGCTCATGGCTGGCTGACTGATCTGGCTGCTCATGGCTGGCTGACTGATCTGGCTGCTCATGGCTGGCTGACTGATCTGGCTGCTCATGGCTGGCTGACGGATCTGGCTGCTCATGGCTGGCTGACGGATCTGGCTGCTCATGGCTAGCTGACGGATCTGGCTGCTCATGGCTAGCTGACGGATCTGGCTGCTCATGGCTAGCTGACGGATCTGGCTGCTCATGGCTAGCTGACGGATCTGGCTGCTCATGGCTAGCTGACGGATCTGGCTGCTCATGGCTAGCTGACGGATCTGGCTGCTCATGGCTAGCTGACGGATCTGGCTGCTCATGGCTAGCTGACGGATCTGGCTGCTCATGGCTAGCTGACGGATCTGGCTGCTCATGGCTAGCTGACGGATCTGGCTGCTCATGGCTAGCTGACGGATCTGGCTGCTCATGGCTAGCTGACGGATCTGGCTGCTCATGGCTGGCTGACGGATCTGGCTGCTCATGGCTGGCTGACTGATCTGGCTGCTCCTGTCTGGTTGGCGGCTCTGGCAGATCCTGTCTGGTTGGCGGCTCTGGCAGATCCTGTCTGGTTGGCGGCTCTGGCAGATCCTGTCTGACGGACGGCTCTAGCGGCTCCTGTCTGGCTGGCGGCTCTAGCGGCTCCTGTCTGGCGGACGGCTCAGTGGGCTCATGGCAGACGGGCGGCTTTGCAGGCTCATGGCAGACGGGCGGCTTTGCAGGCTCATTGCAGACGGATGGCTCAGATGGCGCTGGGGAGACGGATGGCTCAGATGGCGCTGGGGAGACGGATGGCTCAGATGGCGCTGGGGAGACGAGCAGTTCAGTCATTGCTGTGCAGACGGCAGACTCCTGCCGGCTGAGGCGCACTGTAGGCCTGGTGCGTGGTGCCGGGACTGGTGGCACCGGGCTGGGGACACGCATCTCAGGGCTAGTGCGGGGAGAAGGAACAGGGCATACTGGACCCTGGGAGCGCACATTAGGCCTAGTGCGTGGTGCCGGAACTGGTGGTACCGGGCTGGGGACACGCATCTCAGGGCTAGTGCGGGGAGCAGGAACAGGGCATACTGGACCCTGGGGACGCACATTAGGCCTAGTGCGTGGGGCCGGAACTGGTGGTACCGGACTGGGAACACGCATCTCAGGGCTAATATAGGAGGTGCAGGACTAGGGAGGCGTACAGGAGGCCTGGTTCGTGGGACTGTCCTTTCCAGACGGTTAGCACGCACATCAGGACGAGCATGTAGAGCTGACTCAGGTAACCTCACATCCCGCACACGCTCTGTCGGGTGGATCTTGTGCCTCACGCACCAACACAGCAGCTCCCTCATTTCACTCTCTTCCAACCTCCCCAATAAATCCTTAACCGTCTCTGCATCATTCCCATTGCTCCCCTCCAATCTCAGCCCGACTGGCTCAGGTTCCCTCTTAGAGGAAGCACGGGAAGCACGGGAAGTTGACGCAGTTCTCCCATCAGGACTCGCCACATTCCTCATGAGCCCCTCCCCAAGAAATTTTTGGGTATTACTCACGGGTCTCCAGCCTTGCTTCCTTGCTGCCTCCTCATATCGCCTCCTCTCGGCTTTCGCTGCCTCCAGCTCTTCACGAGGGAGGCGATATTCTCCAGGTTGAGCCCAAGGTCCCTTTCCTTCCAATTCGTCCTCCCATCTCCAGAAATCCTGTGTAGGTAGGTCCTGTTGCCGCCTTCCATGCCGCTTGGTCCTATGGTGAGTAATTCTGTCACGATCGTGTGGCGGATTGACGGACCAAAATGCAGCAGTTGGAAAATAAGCCATCTTCTTTTATTTTAAAAGATGACAAACAATAAACACGAAACACTTTAACAGAATAACAAAACAACAAAACGACCGTGAAGCTACAAACGTTGTGCACATACATACAGGCTACAAACGTTCTACATAGACAATTACTCACAACCAATGAGAGCCTATGGCTACCCTAAATAAGGCTCCCAATCAGAGACAACCGAAATCAGCTGTCTCTAATTGGGAACTCATTCAGGTAACCATAGACTCTCCTAGACAACTAAACATACATAGACAACGCTAGACATCTACACTCAACACAAACCCATATACTACACCCCATAACCCCTTTACCATATAAACACCCAAAACTAACAAAACATAAACATTCCCCATGTCACACCCTGACCTAACTAAAATAATAAAGAAAACAAAGAATACTAAGGCCAGGGCGTGACATTATTCAGGTCTTATTCAGGTCTATTCCAGGTCTATTCAGGTCTTATTCAGGTCTTATTCAGGTCTATTCCAGGTCTATTCCAGGTCTATTCCAGGTCTATTCCAGGTCTTATCCAGGTGTTATTCAGGTCTTATCCAGGTCTTATTCAGGTCTATTCCAGGTCTATTCCAGGTCTATTCCAGGTCTTATTCAGGTCTTATTCAGGTCTTATTCAGGTCTTATCCAGGTCTTATTCAGGTCTTATTCAGGTCTATTCCAGGTCATATTCAGGTCTTATCCAGGTCTTATTCAGGTCTATTCCAGGTCTATTCCAGGTCTTATTCAGGTCTTATTCAGGTCTTATTCAGGTCTATTCCAGGTCATATTCAGGTCTTATTCAGGTCTTATTCAGGTCTATTCCAGGTCTATTCCAGGTCTATTCAGGTCTTATTCAGGTCTTATTCAGGTCTTTTTCAGGTCTATTCCAGGTCTATTCCAGGTCTATTCCAGGTCTATTCCAGGTCATATTCAGGTCTTATCCAGGTCTTATTCAGGTCTATTCAGGTCTATTCAGGTCTTATTCAGGTCTTATTCAGGTCTTATTCAGGTCTTATTCAGGTCTTATTCAGGTCTATTCCAGGTCTTATTCAGGTCTTATTCAGGTCTTATTCAGGTCTTATTCAGGTCTTAATCAGGTCTTATTCAGGTCTTATTCTGGTCTTATTCAGGTCTTATCCAGGTCTTATTCAGGTCTTATTCAGGTCTTATCCAGGTCTTATTCAGGTCTTATCCAGTTCTATTCCAGGTCTTATTCTGGTCTTATTCAGGTCTTATCCAGGTCTTATTCAGGTCTTATTCAGGTCTATTCCAGGTCTTATTCAGGTCTTATTCAGGTCTTATTCAGGTCTATTCAGGTCTTATTCAGGTCTTAATCAGGTCTATTCCAGGTCTTATTCAGGTCTTATTCAGGTCTATTCAGGTCTATTCCTGGTCTATCCAGGACTATTCAGGTCTTTTCAGGTCTTATTCAGGTCTTATTCAGGTCTTATCATAAGTCAAATCCAGGTGATATCCAGGTCTTATCCAGGTCTTATTCATGTCTTATTCAGGTCTTATTCTGGTCTTATTCAGGTCTTAATCAGGTCTTATCCAGGTCTTATTCATGTCTTATTCAGGTCTATTCCAGGTCTATTCCAGATCTTATTCAGGTCTTATTCAGGTCTATTCCAGGTCTTATTCAGGTCTTAATCAGGTCTTATTCAGGTCTATTCCAGGTCTTATTCAGGTCTTAATCAGGTCTTATTCAGGTCTTATTCAGGTCTTAATCAGGTCTTATTCTGGTCTTATTCAGGTCTTATCCAGGTCTTATTCAGGTCTTATTCAGGTCTTAATCAGGTCTTATTCTGGTCTTATTCAGGTCTTATCCAGGTCTATTCCAGGTCTTATTCAGTCTTTGCAGCTTGTCTTGGGGGGGGCATCTCATTAAAAGCAGGTCTTTCAAGGCCATATTGTTCTCCGTGTGTGAAGACCCCGTCTGATGTCCCTCCACACTGACCTTTGAACTGAGGTCAGTCTAAAACCAATCCACGGGCGGATGAAATCTATCTATATATATATATTTTTTAAACTCAGTTTGAGTGGACGGATTTCAAAATGTATTTATGAGGGCCGATGAAATGAAAACACAGAGAGCAGAGGGTGGGAGGACCAGCATGCACCATCTGGTTTCTGACCGGGCACAATTGGACTATTTCCAGCTCCCTTGAATAAGTGGGCTGTGGTGTTTGCGATGCTTGAATGTTGTGTCAGTGTTTTGCCAGGAAAATTGACAGTGATTTCTCAGCAGCAGCAGTTTTCTTTCTTTTCGTTACAGCTTGTCAACATGTGCAACTCATCCAATTACCAGTGTGGAAAACAGGACGTGACATGGCAGTCGGTCTCTGAGAGTGAGTGACCAATCAGAATACTTCACCTCATACTCCCCAAACTTTTAGGATTTGATAGAGAATACATACCATGCACAGCTAATACCCAGTGTCTTTAAAACAAAATATTATATATCTGTTTTATCGTTCAATCTGACAGGCCCTTTAAAACAACGGTCCTGAGTTCGCAGAGACCGCATTCGTTAGTTCAAATGCACGTCCTTCGATTCCATGCTGGAAAATGTTTTGTTCATTTAAATCGGATGTAGCCTGCAAGTTCTCGCTTTCTCTCTCCTTCCCTGTGAGAGGGTGCCCTTTCAACCTCCTCCTCCTCCTCCTCCTCCCTTTCAACCTCCTCCAATCAGAAGGCTTGGTTTGACCTTGTCTGGTTGGTCATGGTCAGAACAGCGTTGATCTGGGTCTGTGATGTCCCCTTGTCCTGAAGCGATCCTCCAACAGGCTTCCATTACACAGACACTTCTGACAGTTATTCACCTACTCTCTCTCTCTCTCTCTCTCTCTCTCTCTCTCTCTCTCTCTCTCTCTCTCTCTCTCTCTCTCTCTCTCTCTCTCCTCTCTCTCTCTCTCTCTCTCTCTCTCTCTCTCTCTCTCTCTCTCTCTCTCTCTCTCTCTCTCTCTCTCTCTCTCTCTCTCTCTCTCTCTCTCTCTCTCTCTCTCTCTCTCTCTCTCTCTCTCTCTCTCTCTCTCTCTCTCTCTCTCTCTCTCTCTCTCTCTCTCTCTGACCATTGTTCTTTTGACTAGATGGTTAAGGCCTCAAGAACTTGGCAGAATGAGTGATGAGATAAAGAACAGAGGAGAAGGTTGAGGTGGAGGATGAGGAAGAGGAGGAGGAAGAGGATAGGAGGATGGCTAGATAACAGTAGAAGGAGGAGAAGGGCTAGATAACAGCAAAAGGAGGAGGAGGACTAGATAACAGCAGGAGGAGGAGGAGGGCTAGATAACAGCAAAAGGAGGAGGAGGACTAGATAACAGCAGGAGGAGGAGGACTAGATAACAGCAGGAGGAGGAGGACTAGATAACAGCAGGAGGAGGAGGGCTAGATAACAGCAGGAGGAGTAGAAGGACTAGATAACAGCAGAAGGAGAGGAGGGCTAGATAACAGCAGGAGGAGGAGGAGGGCTAGATAACAGCAGGAGGAGGAGGAGGGCTAGATAACAGCAGGAGGAGGAGGAGGACTAGATAACAGCAGGAGGAGGAGGAGGGCTAGATAACAGCAGCAGGAGGAGGAGGGCTAGATAACAGCAGGAGGAGGAGGGCTAGATAACAGCAGAAGGAGGAGGAGGGCTAGATAACAGCAGGAGGAGGAGGAGGGCTAGATAACAGAGCAGGAGGAGGAGGACTAGATAACAGCAGGAGGAGGAGGAGGGCTAGATAACAGCAGGAGGAGGAGGAGGGCTAGATAACAGCAGGAGGAGGAGGGCTAGATAACAGTAGAAGGAGGAGGAGGGCTAGATAACAGTAGAAGGAGGAGGAGGGCTAGATAACAGCAGGAGGAGGAGGAGGGCTAGATAACAGCAGGAGGAGTAGGAGGGCTAGATAACAGTAGAAGGAGGAGGGCTAGATAACAGTAGAAGGAGGAGGAGGGCTAGATAACAGCAGGAGGAGGAGGAGGGCTAGATAACAGCAGAAGGAGGAGGAGGGCTAGATAACAGCAGGAGGAGTAGGAGGGCTAGATAACAGTAGAAGGAGGAGGAGGGCTAGATAACAGTAGAAGGAGGAGGAGGGCTAGATAACAGCAGGAGGAGGAGGAGGAGGACTAGATAACAGCAGGAGGAGGAGGGCTAGATAACAGCAGAAGGAGGAGGAGGACTAGATAACAGCAGAAGGAGGAGGAGGAGGACTAGATAACAGCAGGAGGAGGAGGAGGACTAGATAACAGCAGGAAGAGGAGGGCTAGATAACAGCAGAAGGAGGAGGAGGACTAGATAACAGCAGGAGGAGGAGGAGGGCTAGATAACAGCAGCAGGAGGAGGAGGGCTAGATAACAGCAGAAGGAGGAGGAGGGCTAGATAACAGTAGAAGGAGGAGGAGGGCTAGATAGCAGGAGGAGTAGGAGGGCTAGATAACAGTAGAAGGAGGAGGAGGGCTAGATAACAGCAGGAGGAGTAGGAGGGCTAGATAACAGTAGAAGGAGGAGGAGGGCTAGATAACAGTAGAAGGAGGAGGAGGGCTAGATAACAGCAGGAGGAGGAGGAGGAGGACTAGATAACAGCAGGAGGAGGAGGGCTAGATAACAGCAGAAGGAGGAGGAGGGCTAGATAACAGCAGAAGGAGGAGGAGGAGGACTAGATAACAGCAGGAGGAGGAGGAGGACTAGATAACAGCAGGAAGAGGAGGGCTAGATAACAGCAGAAGGAGGAGGAGGACTAGATAACAGCAGGAGGAGGAGGAGGGCTAGATAACAGCAGAAGGAGGAGGAGGGCTAGATAACAGCAGGAGGAGGAGGACTAGATAACAGCAGCAGGAGGAGGAGGACTAGATAACAGCAGGAGGAGGAGGAGGAGGACTAGATAACAGCAGGAGAGGAGGAGGGCTAGATAACAGCAGAAGGAGGAGGAGGGCTAGATAACAGCAGAAGGAGGAGGAGGGCTAGATAACAGCAGGAGGAGGAGGAGGCTAGATAACAGCAGAAGGAGGAGGAGGGCTAGATAACAGCAGGAGGAGGAGGAGGAGGCTAGATAACAGCAGGAGGAGGAGGACTAGATAACAGCAGAAGGAGAAGGAGGGCTAGATAACAGCAGGAGGAGGAGGACTAGATAACAGCAGGAGGAGGAGGAGGACTAGATAACAGCAGGAGGAGGAGGAGGGCTAGATAACAGCAGCAGGAGGAGGAGGGCTAGATAACAGTAGAAGGAGGAGGAGGGCTAGATAACAGCAGGAAGAGGAGGGCTAGATAACAGCAGAAGGAGGAGGAGGACTAGATAACAGCAGGAGGAGTAGAAGGACTAGATAACAGCAGAAGGAGAAGGAGGGCTAGATAACAGCAGGAGGAGGAGGACTAGATAACAGCAGGAGGAGGAGGAGGACTAAATAACAGCAGGAGGAGGAGGAGGGCTAGATAACAGCAGCAGGAGGAGGAGGGCTAGATAACAGTAGAAGGAGGAGGAGGGCTAGATAACAGCAGGAGGAGGAGGAGGGCTAGATAACAGCAGGAGGAGGAGGAGGGCTAGATAACAGCAGAAGGAGGAGGAGGACTAGATAACAGCAGAAGGAGGAGGAGGACTAGATAACAGCAGCAGGAGGAGGAGGGCTAGATAACAGCAGCAGGAGGAGGAGGAGGGCTAGATAACAGCAGGAGGAGGAGGAGGGCTAGATAACAGTAGAAGGAGGAGGAGGGCTAGATAACAGCAGAAGGAGGAGGAGGGCTAGATAACAGTAGAAGGAGGAGGAGGGCTAGATAACAGCAGAAGGAGGAGGAGGACTAGATAACAGCAGAAGGAGGAGGAGGGCTAGATAACAGCAGAAGGAGGAGGAGGGCTAGATAACAGCAGAAGGAGGAGGAGGGCTAGATAACAGCAGAAGGAGGAGGAGGGCTAGATAACAGCAGCAGGAGGAGGAGGAGGGCTAGATAACAGCAGGAGGAGGAGGGGGGCTAGATAACAGCAGGAGGAGGAGGAGGGCTAGATAACAGCAGAAGGAGGAGGAGGGCTAGATAACAGCAGCAGGAGGAGGAGGAGGGCTAGATAACAGCAGGAGGAAGAGGGCTAGATAACAGCAGAAGGAGGAGGAGGGCTAGATAACAGTAGGAGGAGGAGGAGGGCTAGATAACAGCAGGAGGAGGAGGAGGACTAGATTACAGTAGAAGGAGGAGGAGGGCTAGATAACAGCAGAAGGAGGAGGAGGACTAGATAACAGCAGGAGGAGGAGGAGGGCTAGATAACAGCAGGAGGAGGAGGGCTAGATAACAGCAGGAGGAGGAGGAGGGCTAGATAACAGCAGGAGGAGGAGGAGGGCTAGATAACAGCAGGAGGAGGAGGGCTAGATAACAGTAGAAGGAGGAGGAGGGCTAGATAACAGCAGGAGGAGGAGGAGGGCTAGATAACAGCAGGAGGAGGAGGAGGGCTAGATAACAGCAGGAGGAGGAGGAGGGCTAGATAACAGCAGGAGGAGAAGGAGGGGTAGATAACAGCAGGAGGAGGAGGGCTAGATAACAGTAGAAGGAGGAGGAGGGCTAGATAACAGCAGAAGGAGGAGGAGGACTAGATAACAGCAGAAGGAGGAGGAGGACTAGATAACAGCAGAAGGAGGAGGAGGACTAGATAACAGCAGGAGGAGTAGGAGGGCTAGATAACAGCAGAAGGAGGAGGAGGGCTAGATAACAGCAGGAGGAGGAGGAGGACTAGATAACAGCAGGAGGAGGAGGAGGGCGAGATAACAGCAGCAGGAGGAGGAGGGCTAGATAACAGCAGGAGGAGGAGGGCTAGATAACAGTAGAAGGAGGAGGGGGAGGGCTAGATAACAGTAGAAGGAGGAGGAGGGCTAGATAACAGTAGAAGGAGGAGGAGGGCTAGATAACAGCAGGAGGAGGAGGAGGGCTAGATAACAGCAGAAGGAGGAGGAGGACTAGATAACAGCAGGAGGAGGAGGAGGGCTAGATAACAGTAGAAGGAGGAGGGCTAGATAACAGCAGGAGGGGGAGGGCTAGATAACAGCAGGAGGAGGGGGAGGGCTAGATAACAGCAGAAGGAGGAGGGCTAGATAACAGCAGAAGGAGGAGGGCTAGATAACAGCAGGAGGGGGAGGGCTAGATAACAGCAGAAGGAGGAGGGCTAGATAACAGCAGGAGGGGGAGGGCTAGATAACAGCAGCAGGAGGAGGAGGGCTAGATAACAGCAGGAGGAGGAGGAGGGCTAGATAACAGCAGCAGGAGGAGGAGGGCTAGATAACAGCAGGAGGAGGAGGAGGGCTAGATAACAGCAGGAGGAGGAGGAGGGCTAGATAACAGCAGGAGGAGGAGGGCTAGATAACAGTAGCAGGAGGAGGAGGGCTAGATAACAGCAGGAGGAGGAGGAGGGCTAGATAACAGCAGCAGGAGGAGGAGGGCTAGATAACAGCAGGAGGAGGAGGAGGGCTAGATAACAGCAGGAGGAGGAGGAGGGCTAGATAAC
The DNA here is from genome assembly GCF_029448725.1 of Salvelinus fontinalis. Lineage (NCBI taxonomy): Eukaryota > Metazoa > Chordata > Actinopteri > Salmoniformes > Salmonidae > Salvelinus > Salvelinus fontinalis. The sequence goes on along the minus strand of NC_074671.1, from coordinate 68,836,849 downwards.
AGCAGGAGGAGGAGGGCTAGATAACAGTAGAAGGAGGAGGAGGGCTAGATAACAGCAGAAGGAGGAGGGCTAGATAACAGCAGGAGGAGTAGAAGGACTAGAAAACAGCAGGAGGAGGAGGGCTAGATAACAGTAGAAGGAGGAGGAGGGCTAGATAACAGCAGGAGGAGGAGGAGGGCTAGATAACAGCAGGAGGAGGAGGAGGGCTAGATAACAGCAGGAGGAGGAGGAGGACTAGATAACAGCAGGAGGAGGAGGAGGGCTAGATAACAGTAGGAGGAGGAGGAGGAGGACTAGATAACAGCAGAAGGAGGAGGAGGGCTAGATAACAGCAGGAGGAGGAGGAGGGCTAGATAACAGCAGAAGGAGGAGGAGGACTAGATAACAGTAGGAGGAGGAGGGCTAGATAACAGCAGGAGGAGGAGGAGGGCTAGATAACAGCAGAAGGAGGAGGAGGACTAGATAACAGTAGGAGGAGGAGGGCTAGATAACAGCAGGAGGAGGAGGGCTAGATAACAGCAAGAGGAGGAGGAGGAGGGCTAGATAACAGCAGGAGGAGGAGGAGGGCTAGATAACAGCAGGAGGAGGAGGAGGGCTAGATAACAGCAGAAGGAGGAGGAGGGCTAGATAACAGTAGAAGGAGGAGGAGGGCTAGATAACAGTAGAAGGAGGAGGGCTAGATAACAGCAGAAGGAGGAGGAGGAGGGCTAGATAACAGCAGAAGGAGGAGGAGGGCTAGATAACAGCAGGAGGAGGAGGGCTAGATAACAGTAGAAGGAGGAGGAGGGCTAGATAACAGCAGAAGGAGGAGGAGGGCTAGATAACAGCAGAAGGAGGAGGAGGGCTAGATAACAGCAGCAGGAGGAGGAGGGCTAGATAACAGCAGGAGGAGGAGGAGGAGCTAGATAACAGTAGAAGGAGGAGGAGGGCTAGATAACTGCAGGAGGAGGGGACTAGATAACAGCAAAGGAGGAGGAGGGCTAGATAACAGTAGAAGGAGGAGGAGGAGGACTAGATAACAGCAGGAGGAGGAGGAGGGCTAGATAACAGCAGGAGGAGGAGGGCTAGATAACAGCAGAGAGGAGGAGGAGGGCTAGATAACAGCAGGAGGAGGAGGGCTAGATAACAGCAGAGGAGGAGGAGGAGGGCTAGATAACAGCAGGAGGAGGAGGAGGGCTAGATAACAGCAGGAGGAGGAGGGCTAGATAACAGCAGAAGGAGGAGGAGGGCTAGATAACAGCAGGAGGAGGAGGACTAGATAACAGCAGAAGGAGGAGGAGGGCTAGATAACAGCAGGAGGAGGAGGAGGGCTAGATAACAGCAGGAGGAGGAGGACTAGATAACAGCAGAAGGAGGAGGAGGGCTAGATAACAGCAGAGAGGAGGAGGAGGGCTAGATAACAGCAGGAGGAGGAGGAGGGCTAGATAACAGCAGAAGGAGGAGGAGGAGGCTAGATAACAGCAGAAGGAGGAGGAGGGCTAGATAACAGCAGGAGGAGGAGGAGCTAGATAACAGCAGGAGGAGGAGGAGGGCTAGATAACAGTAGAAGGAGGAGGAGGGCTAGATAACAGCAGGAGGAGGAGGGCTAGATAACAGTAGAAGGAGGAGGAGGGCTAGATAACAGCAGGAGGAGGAGGAGGGCTAGATAACAGCAGGAGGAGGAGGGCTAGATAACAGTAGAAGGAGGAGGAGGGCTAGATAACAGCAGAGAGGAGGAGGAGGGCTAGATAACAGCAGAAGGAGGAGGAGGGCTAGATAACAGCAGGAGGAGGAGGAGGACTAGATAACAGCAGAGAGGAGGAGGAGGACTAGATAACAGTAGAGGAGGAGGAGGAGGGCTAGATAACAGCAGGAGGAGGAGGGCTAGATAACAGCAGGAGGAGGAGTGCTAGATAACAGTAGAAGGAGGAGGAGGACTAGATAACAGTAGGAGGAGGGCTAGATAACAGCAGAAGGAGGAGGAGGGCTAGATAACAGCAGGAGGAGGAGGAGGGCTAGATAACAGCAGAAGGAGGAGGAGGGCTAGATAACAGCAGAAGGAGGAGGAGGACTAGATAACAGTAGGAGGAGGAGGGCTAGATAACAGCAGGAGGAGGAGGAGGGCTAGATAACAGCAGAAGGAGGAGGAGGACTAGATAACAGTAGGAGGAGGAGGGCTAGATAACAGCAGGAGGAGGAGGGCTAGATAACAGCAAGAGGAGGAGGAGGAGGGCTAGATAACAGCAGGAGGAGGAGGAGGGCTAGATAACAGCAGGAGGAGGAGGAGGGCTAGATAACAGCAGAAGGAGGAGGAGGGCTAGATAACAGTAGAAGGAGGAGGAGGAGGGCTAGATAACAGTAGAAGGAGGAGGGCTAGATAACAGCAGAAGGAGGAGGAGGAGGGCTAGATAACAGCAGAAGGAGGAGGAGGGCTAGATAACAGCAGGAGGAGGAGGGCTAGATAACAGTAGAAGGAGGAGGAGGGCTAGATAACAGTAGAAGGAGGAGGAGGGCTAGATAACAGCAGAAGGAGGAGGAGGACTAGATAACAGCAGCAGGAGGAGGAGGGCTAGATAACAGCAGGAGGAGGAGGAGGAGGGCTAGATAACAGTAGAAGGAGGAGGAGGGCTAGATAACTGCAGGAGGAGGGGACTAGATAACAGCAAAAGGAGGAGGAGGGCTAGATAACAGTAGAAGGAGGAGGAGGAGGACTAGATAACAGCAGGAGGAGGAGGAGGAGGACTAGATAACAGCAGGAGGAGGAGGGCTAGATAACAGCAGGAGGAGGAGGAGGAGGGCTAGATAACAGCAGGAGGAGGAGGGCTAGATAACAGCAGAAGGAGGAGGAGGAGGGCTAGATAACAGCAGGAGGAGGAGGAGGACTAGATAACAGCAGGAGGAGGAGGGCTAGATAACAGCAGAAGGAGGAGGAGGGCTAGATAACAGCAGGAGGAGGAGGACTAGATAACAGCAGAAGGAGGAGGAGGACTAGATAACAGCAGGAGGAGGAGGAGGGCTAGATAACAGCAGGAGGAGGAGGACTAGATAACAGCAGAAGGAGGAGGAGGGCTAGATAACAGCAGAAGGAGGAGGAGGAGGGCTAGATAACAGCAGGAGGAGGAGGAGGACTAGATAACAACAGAAGGAGGAGGAGGAGGACTAGATAACAGTAGAAGGAGGAGGAGGGCTAGATAACAGCAGGAGGAGGAGGACTAGATAACAGCAGGAGGAGGAGGAGGGCTAGATAACAGTAGAAGGAGGAGGAGGGCTAGATAACAGCAGGAGGAGGAGGGCTAGATAACAGTAGAAGGAGGAGGAGGGCAAGATAACAGCAGGAGGAGGAGGAGGGCTAGATAACAGCAGGAGGAGGAGGGCTAGATAACAGTAGAAGGAGGAGGAGGGCTAGATAACAGCAGAAGGAGGAGGAGGAGGACTAGATAACAGCAGAAGGAGGAGGAGGGCTAGATAACAGCAGGAGGAGGAGGAGGACTAGATAACAGCAGAAGGAGGAGGAGGAGGACTAGATAACAGTAGAAGGAGGAGGAGGAGGGCTAGATAACAGCAGGAGGAGGAGGGCTAGATAACAGCAGGAGGAGGAGTGCTAGATAACAGTAGAAGGAGGAGGAGGACTAGATAACAGTAGGAGGAGGAGGGCTAGATAACAGCAGAAGGAGGAGGAGGGCTAGATAACAGCAGGAGGAGGAGGAGGGCTAGATAACAGCAGAAGGAGGAGGAGGGCTAGATAACAGCAGAAGGAGGAGGGCTAGATAACAGTAGAAGGAGGAGGAGGGCTAGATAACAGCAGAAGGAGGAGGGCTAGATAACAGTAGAAGGAGGAGGAGGGCTAGATAACAGTAGAAGGAGGAGGAGGGCTAGATAACAGCAGAAGGAGGAGGAGGGCTAGATAACAGTAGAAGGAGGAGGAGGGCTAGATAACAGCAGAAGGAGGAGGACTAGATAACAGCAGGAGGAGGAGGGCTAGATAACAGCAGAAGGAGGAGGACTAGATAACAGCAGAAGGAGGAGGAGGGCTAGATAACAGCAGGAGGAGGAGGACTAGATAACAGCAGAAGGAGGAGGAGGGCTAGATAACAGTAGAAGGAGGAGGAGGGCTAGATAACAGCAGAAGGAGGAGGAGGGCTAGATAACAGTAGAAGGAGGAGGAGGGCTAGATAACAGCAGAAGGAGGAGGACTAGATAAAAGCAGGAGGAGGAGGAGGGCTAGATAACAGTAGAAGGAGGAGGAGGGCTAGATAACAGTAGAAGGAGGAGGAGGGCTAGATAACAGCAGGAGGAGGAGGAGGGCTAGATAACAGCAGGAGGAGGAGGAGTGCTAGATAACAGTAGAAGGAGGAGGAGGGCTAGATAACAGCAGAAGGAGGAGGACTAGATAACAGCAGGAGGAGGAGGGCTAGATAACAGCAGAAGGAGGAGGACTAGATAACAGCAGGAGGAGGAGGGCTAGATAACAGCAAAAGGAGGAGGAGGACTAGATAACAGCAGGAGGAGGAGGAGGACTAGATAACAGCAGAAGGAGGAGGAGGACTAGATAACAGTAGGAGGAGGAGGGCTAGATAACAGTAGGAGGAGGAGGGCTAGATAACAGTAGAAGGAGGAGGAGGGCTAGATAACAGCAGGAGGAGGAGGGCTAGATAACAGCAGGAGGAGGAGGAGGGCTAGATAACAGTAGAAGGAGGAGGAGGGCTAGATAACAGTAGGAGGAGGAGGGCTAGATAACAGCAGGAGGAGGAGGAGGGCTAGATAACAGCAGGAGGAGGAGGAGGGCTAGATAACAGTAGAAGGAGGAGGAGGGCTAGATAACAGCAGAAGGAAGAGGAGGGCTAGATAACAGCAGGAGGAGGAGGGCTAGATAACAACAGGAGGAGGAGGAGGGCTAGATAACAGCAGGAGGAGGAGGAGGACTAGATAACAGTAGAAGGAGGAGGAGGGCTAGATAACAGTAGAAGGAGGAGGAGGGCTAGATAACAGTAGGAGGAAGAGGAGGGCTAGATAACAGCAGAAGGAGGAGGAGGGCTAGATAACAGCAGGAGGAGGAGGAGGGCTAGATAACAGCAGAAGGAGGAGGAGGGCTAGATAACAGCAGGAGGAGGAGGGCTAGATAACAGCAGTAGGAGGAGGGCTAGATAACAGTAGAAGGAGGAGGAGGGCTAGATAACAGTAGAAGGAGGAGGAGGGCTAGATAACAGTAGGAGGAGGAGGAGGGCTAGATAACAGCAGGAGGAGCAGGAGGGCTAGATAACAGCAGGAGGAGGAGGGCTAGATAACAACAGGAGGAGGAGGAGGGCTAGATAACAGTAGAAGGAGGAGGAGGGCTAGATAACAGCAGGAGGAGGAGGAGGAGGGCTAGATAACAGTAGAAGGAGGAGGAGGGCTAGATAACAGCAGCAGGAGGAGGAGGGATAGATAACAGCAGGAGGAGGAGGAGGGCTAGATAACAGTAGAAGGAGGAGGAGGGCTAGATAACAGCAGGAGGAGGAGGAGGGCTAGATAACAGTAGAAGGAGGAGGAGGGCTAGATAACAGTAGAAGGAGGAGGAGGGCTAGATAACAGCAGAAGGAGGAGGAGGGCTAGATAACAGCAGCAGGAGGAGGAGGAGGGCTAGATAACAGCAGGAGGAGGAGGAGGGCTAGATAACAGTAGAAGGAGGAGGAGGGCTAGATAACAGCAGGAGGAGGAGGAGGACTAGATATCAGCAGAAGGAGGAGGGCTAGATAACAGCAGAAGGAGGAGGAGGGCTAGATAACAGCAGAAGGAGGAGGAGGGCTAGATAACAGGAGGAGGAGGAGGGCTAGATAACAGCAGAAGGAGGAGGAGGGCTAGATAACAGTAGAAGGAGGAGGAGGGCTAGATAACAGCAGAAGGAGGAGGAGGGCTAGATAACAGTAGAAGGAGGAGGAGGACTAGATAACAGCAGAAGGAGGAGGAGGGCTAGATAACAGCAGAAGGAGGAGGAGGACTAGATAACAGCAGAAGGAGGAGGAGGGCTAGATAACAGCAGAAGGAGGAGGAGGGCTAGATAACAGTAGAAGGAGGAGGAGGACTAGATAACAGCAGAAGGAGGAGGAGGGCTAGATAACAGCAGGAGGAGGAGGAGGGCTAGATAACAGCAGGAGGAGGAGGGCTAGATAACAGCAGAAGGAGGAGGAGGGCTAGATAACAGCAGAAGGAGGAGGAGGGCTAGATAACAGCAGAAGGAGGAGGAGGAGGACTAGATAACAGCAGAAGGAGGAGCAGGGCTAGATAACAGCAGGAGGAGGAGGAGGGCTAGATAACAGCAGGAGGAGGAGGACTAGATAACAGCCGGAGGAGAAGGGCTAGATAACAGCAGAAGGAGGAGGAGGGCTAGATAACAGCAGGAGGAGGAGGACTAGATAACAGCCGGAGGAGAAGGGCTAGATAACAGTAGAAGGAGGAGGAGGACTAGATAACAGCAGGAGGAGGAGGACTAGATAACAGCCGGAGGAGAAGGGCTAGATAACAGTAGAAGGAGGAGGAGGACTAGATAACAGCAGAAGGAGGAGGAGGGCTAGATAACAGCAGAAGGAGGAGGAGGACTAGATAACAGCAGAAGGAGGAGGAGGGCTAGATAACAGCAGAAGGAGGAGGGCTAGATAACAGTAGGAGGAGGAGGAGGGCTAGATAACAGCAGGAGGAGGAGGACTAGATAACAGCAGAAGGAGGAGGAGGACTAGATAACAGCCGGAGGAGGAGGGCTAGATAACAGCAGGAGGAGGAGGACTAGATAACAGCCGGAGGAGAAGGGCTAGATAACAGTAGAAGGAGGAGGAGGACTAGATAACAGCAGAAGGAGGAGGAGGGCTAGATAACAGCAGAAGGAGGAGGAGGACTAGATAACAGCAGAAGGAGGGGGAGGGCTAGATAACAGCAGAAGGAGGAGGAGGGCTAGATAACAGCAGGAGGAGGAGGAGGGCTAGATAACAGCAGAAGGAGGAGGATGGCTAGATAACAGCAGGAGGAGGAGGAGGGCTAGATAACAACAGAAGGAGGAGGAGGGGGGCTAGATAACAGTAGGAGGAGGAGGACTAGATAACAGCAGAAGGAGGAGGAGGACTAGATAACAGCAGGAGGAGGAGGGCTAGATAACAACAGAAGGAGGAGGAGGGCTAGATAACAACAGAAGGAGGAGGAGGGCTAGATAACAACAGAAGGAGGAGGAGGACTAGATAACAGCAGGAGGAGGAGGGCTAGATAACAGCAGAAGGAGGAGGAGGGCTAGATAACAGCAGGAGGAGGAGGAGGGCTAGATAACAGTAGAAGGAGGAGGAGGGCTAGATAACAGCAGGAGGAGGAGGAGGGCTAGATAACAGCAGGAGGAGGAGGAGGAGGGCTAGATAACAGCAGAAGGAGGAGGAGGGCTAGATAACAGTAGAAGGAGGAGGAGGGCTAGATAACAGCAGGAGGAGGAGGAGGAGGGCTAGATAACAGTAGAAGGAGGAGGAGGGCTAGATAACAGCAGGAGGAGGAGGGCTAGATAACAGTAGAAGGAGGAGGAGGGCTAGATAACAGCAGAAGGAGGAGGAGGGCTAGATAACAGTAGAAGGAGGAGGAGGGCTAGATAACAGCAGGAGGAGGGCTAGATAACAGCAGGAGGAGTAGAAGGACTAGATAACAGCAGAAGGAGAAGGATGGCTAGATAACAGCAGGAGGAAGAGGGCTAGATAACAGCAGAAGGAGGAGGAGGGCTAGATAACAGCAGGAGGAGAAGGAGGAGGACTAGATAACAGCAGGAGGAGAAGGGGGAGGACTAGATAACAGCAGGAGGAGGAGGACTAGATAACAGCAGGAGGAGGAGGGCTAGATAACAGCAGGAGAAGGAGGAGGACTAGATAACAGCAGGAGGAGGAGGAGGAGGACTAGATAACAGCAGGAGGAGGAGGACTAGATAACAGCAGGAGGAGGAGGACTAGATAACAGCAGGAGGAGGAGGGCTAGATAACAGTAGAAGGAGGAGGAGGGCTAGATAACAGCAGGAGGAGGAGGAGGGCTAGATAACAGTAGAAGGAGGAGGAGGGCTAGATAACAGTAGAAGGAGGAGGAGGGCTAGATAACAGCAGGAGGAGGAGGAGGGCTAGATAACAGCAGAAGGAGGAGGAGGGCTAGATAACAGCAGGAGGAGGAGGAGGAGGACTAGATAACAGCAGGAGGAGGAGGACTAGATAACAGCAGGAGGAGGAGGAGGAGGGCTAGATAACAACAGAAGGAGGAGGAGGACTAGATAACAGTAGAAGGAGGAGGAGGACTAGATAACAGCAGGAGGAGGAGAAGGAGGGCTAGATAACAACAGAAGGAGGAGGAGGACTAGATAACAGTAGGAGGAGGAGGAGGGATAGATAACAACAGAAGGAGGAGGAGGACTAGATAACAGCAGAAGGAGGAGGAGGGCTAGATAACAGTAGGAGGAGGAGGAGGGCTAGATAACAACAGAAGGAGGAGGAGGGCTAGATAACAGTAGGAGGAGGAGGAGGACTAGATAACAGCAGGAGGAGGAGGAGGGCTAGATAACAACAGAAGGAGGAGGAGGACTAGATAACAGCAGAAGGAGGAGGAGGGCTAGATAACAGCAGGAGGAGGAGGAGGGCTAGATAACAGCAGAAGGAGGAGGAGGGCTAGATAACAGCAGAAGGAGGAGGAGGGCTAGATAACAGTAGGAGGAGGAGGAGGGCTAGATAACAGTAGAAGGAGGAGGAGGGCTAGATAACAGCAGAAGGAGGAGGAGGGCTAGATAACAGCAGAAGGAGGAGGAGGAGGGCTAGATAACAGCAGAAGGAGGAGGAGGACTAGATAACAGCAGGAGGAGGAGGAGGGCTAGATAACAGCAGGAGGAGGAGGAGGACTAGATAACAACAGGAGGAGGAGGAGGGCTAGATAACAGCAGGAGGAGGAGGAGGACTAGATAACAACAGGAGGAGGAGGAGGGCTAGATAACAGCAGAAGGAGGAGGAGGAGGACTAGATAACAGCAGGAGGAGGAGGAGGACTAGATAACAACAGGAGGAGGAGGAGGACTAGATAACAGCAGAAGGAGGAGGAGGGCTAGATAACAGCAGAAGGAGGAGGGGACTAGATAACAGCAGGAGGAGGAGGAGGGCTAGATAACAGCAGAAGGAGGAGGAGGACTAGATAACAGCAGGAGGAGGAGGAGGGCTAGATAACAGCAGAAGGAGGAGGAGGGCTAGATAACAGCAGGAGGAGGACTAGATAACAGCAGGAGGAGGAGGACTAGATAACAGCAGGAGGAGGAGGACTAGATAACAGCAGGAGGAGGAGGACTAGATAACAGCAGAAGGAGGAGGAGGACTAGATAACAACAGAAGGAGGAGGAGGAGGGCTAGATAACAGCAGAAGGAGGAGGAGGGCTAGATAACAGCAGGAGGAGGAGGAGGGCTAGATAACAGCAGGAGGAGGAGGAGGAGGACTAGATAACAGCAGGAGGAGGAGGAGGGCTAGATAACAGCAGAAGGAGGAGGAGGACTAGATAACAGTAGGAGGAGGAGGAGGGCTAGATAACAGCAGAAGGAGGAGGAGGACTAGATAACAGCAGGAGGAGGAGGAGGAGGGCTAGATAACAACAGAAGGAGGAGGACTAGATAACAGCAGAAGGAGGAGGAGGGCTAGATAACAGCAGGAGGAGGAGGAGGACTAGATAACAACAGGAGGAGGAGGAGGGCTAGATAACAGCAGAAGGAGGAGGAGGACTAGATAACAGCAGAAGGAGGAGGAGGACTAGATAACAGAAGGAGGAGGAGGAGGGCTAGATAACAGCAGAAGGAGGAGGAGGGCTAGATAACAGCAGGAGGAGGAGGAGGACTAGATAACAGCAGGAGGAGGAGGAGGACTAGATAACAACAGGAGGAGGAGGAGGACTAGATAACAACAGGAGGAGGAGGAGGGCTAGATAACTAGATAAATCCTGACTAGAACCAAGAAATTTGATCATATTACTCCAGTGCTAGCTTCCCTACACTGGCTTCCCGTTAAGGCAAGGGCTGATTTCAAGGTTTTACTGTTAACCTATAAAGCGTTACATGGGCTTGCTCCTACCTATCTTTCCGAGTTGGTCCTGCCGTACATACCTACACGTACGCTACGGTCACAAGACGCAGGCCTCCTAATTGTCCCTAAAATTTCTAAGCAAACAGCTGGCGGCAGGGCTTTCTCCTATAGATCTCCATTTTTATGGAACAGTCTGCCTACCCATGTGAGAGACGCAGACTCGGTCTCAACCTTTAAGTCTTTACTGAAGACTTATCTCTTCAGTAGGTCATATGATTGAGTGTAGTCTGGCCCAGGAGTGTGAAGGTGAACGGAAAGGCTCTGGAGCAACGAACCGCCCTTGCTGTCTCTCCAGGGCCGGTTCCCCTCTCTCCACTGGGATTCTCTGCCTCTAACCCTGTTACTGGGGCTGAGTCACTGGCTTGCTGGTGCTCTTTCATGCCGTCCCTAGGAGGGGTGCGTCACTTGAGTGGGTTGAGTTACTGACGTGAACTTCCTGTCTGGGTTGGCGCCCCCCCTTGGTTGTGCTGTGGTGGAGACCTTTGTGGGCTATACTCGGCCTTGTCTCAGGATTGTAAGTTGGTGGTTGAGGATATCCCTCTAGTGGTGTGGGGGCTGTGCTTTGGCAGAGTGGGTGGGGTTATATCCTTCCTGTTTGGCCCTGTCCGGGGGTTTCTTCGGATGGGGCCACAGTGTCTCCTGACCGCTCCTGTCTCAGCCTCCAGTATTTATGCTGCAGTAGTTTATGTGTCGGGGGGCTAGGGTCAGTTGGTTATACCTGGAGTACTTCTCCTGTCTTATCCAGTGTCCTGTGTGAATTTAAGTATGCTCTCTCTAATTCTCTCGTTCTCTCTTTCTCTCTGAGAACCTGAGCCCTAGGACCATACGTCAGGACTACCGGGCATGCTGACACCTTGCTGCCCCCAGTCCGCCTGGCCTTGCTGCTATTCCAGTTTCAACTCTTCTGCCTGCGGTTATGGAACCACTACCTGTCCCAGACCTGCTGTTTTCAACTCTTAATGATCGGCTATGAAAAGCCAACTGAGATTTATTCCTGATTATTATTTGACCATGCTTGTCATTTATGAACATTTTGAAAATCTTGGCTCTCTCTAATTTTCTCCTTCTCTCTTTCTCTCGGAGGACCTGAGCCCTAGGACCATACGTCGGGACAACCGGCCGTGGTGACTCCTTGCTGCCCCCAGTCCGCCTGGCCTTTCTGGGGAGTTTTTCCTAGCCACCGTGCTTCTACACCTGCATTCTAGCTGTTTGGGGTTTTAGGCTGGGTTTCTGTACAGCACTTCGAGATATTATCTGATGTACGAAGGGCTATATAAAATAGAATTGATTGATTGATTGATTGATAACAACAGGAGGAGGAGGAGGACTAGATAACAGCAGAAGGAGGAGGAGGGCTAGATAACAACAGGAGGAGGAGGAGGGCTAGATAACAGCAGGAGGAGGGAGGGCTAGATAACAGTAGAAGGAGGAGGAGGACTTGATAACAGTAGAAGGAGGAGGAGGGCTAGATAACAGTAGGAGGAGGAGGAGGACTAGATAACAGCAGAAGGAGGAGGAGGACTAGATAGCAGCAGAAGGAGGAGGAGGGCTAGATAACAGCAGCAGGAGGAGGAGGAGGGCTAGATAACAGCAGAAGGAGGAGGAGGGCTAGATAACAGCAGAAGGAGGTGGAGGGCTAGATAACAGCAGCAGCAGGAGGAGGACTAGATAACAGTAGGAGGAGGAGGAGGGCTAGATAACAGTAGAAGGAGGAGGAGGGCTAGATAACAGCAGGAGGAGGAGGAGGACTAGATAACAGCAGGAGGAGGAGGAGGGCTAGATAACAGCAGGAGGAGGAGGAGGAGGACTAGATAACAGCAGAAGGAGGAGGAGGACTAGATAACAGCAGAAGGAGAAGGAGGGCTAGATAACAGCAGGAGGAGGAGGAGGACTAGATAACAGCAGAAGGAGAAGGAGGGCTAGATAACAGCAGGAGGAGGAGGAGGGCTAGATAACAGCAGGAGGAGGAGGAGGGCTAGATAACAGCAGGAGGAGGAGGAGGAGGACTAGATAACAGCAGGAGGAGGAGGAGGACTAGATAACAGCAGGAGGAGGAGGGCTAGATAACAGCAGAAGGAGGAGGAGGAGGACTAGATAACAGCAGGAGGAGGAGGACTAGATAACAGCAGGAGGAGGAGGGCTAGATAACAGCAGGAGGAGGAGGACTAGATAACAGCAGGAGGAGGAGGAGGAGGACTAGATAACAGCAGGAGGAGGAGGACTAGATAACAGC
>NC_074671.1:68814543-68819543 GCF_029448725.1 Salvelinus fontinalis | reverse complement strand
AGGTACTGAGCTGGTCGTGTTGAGACTGAGACAAGGTACTGAGCTGGTCGTGTTGAGGCTGAGACAAGGTACTGAGCTGGTCGTGTTGAGGCTGAGACAAGGTACTGAGCTGGTCGTGTTGAGGCTGAGACAAGGTACTGAGCTGGTCGTGTTGAGGCTGAGACAAGGTACTGAGCTGGTCGTGTTGAGACTGAGACAAGGTACTGAGCTGGTCGTGTTGAGACTGAGACAAGGTACTGAGCTGGTCGTGTTGAGACTGAGACAAGGTACTGAGCTGGTCGTGTTGAGACTGAGACAAGGTACTGAGCTGGTCGTGTTGAGGCTGAGACAAGGTACTGAGCTGGTCGTGTTGAGGCTGAGACAAGGTACAGAGCTGGTCGTGTTGAGGCTGAGACAAGGTACTGAGCTGGTCGTGTTGAGGCTGAGACAATGTACTGAGCTGGTCGTGTTGAGGCTGAGACAAGGTACTGAGCTGGTCGTGTTGAGGCTGAGACAAGGTACTGAGCTGGTCGTGTTGAGACTGAGACAAGGTACTGAGCTGGTCGTGTTGAGGCTGAGACAAGGTACAGGGATATTGAATAATAATAATTAAACAATGATAATGAACTGGTAAATGAGGAGGGTCGTCTCCAGATGGATTCAGACACTGTTAGCCTCACACCGAATCACTAAAATAGATTTTGGCACAGCCCTCTGATATGACCACATGCTCTCAGTACGATGCCGTTCTCACCAAGTAGAGATATCAAATGTGTCGTTAAATCTTGGTACCAGCAATGGACGTGTCATGTGACTACAGAGACTATAGCAGTGGAGGTCACCATTGATCCAGTCACCTTTAATATCTGATGTGTGTGTAACCTACATTTACATACCGTCACCCATAAAGAACGGGACGTGGGACGTGTTCATTTGACCTTTACCCTGTGGCTTTTCTAGGACGACCCCCCCCCCCCAAATAAAAGAGATCAACTGCCGGTTGAAATAACTCCTCCTCTCCTCCTCCTCTCCTCCTCTAACTCCTCCTCTCCTCCTCCTCCTCTAACTCCTCCTCCTCTAACTCATCCTCTCCTCCTCCTCCTCTCCTCCTCCTCTCCTCCTCCTCCTCTAACTCCTCCTCTCCTCCTCATCCTCTAACTCCTCCTCCTCCTCTAACTCCTCCTCTCCTCCTCCTCCTCCTCCTCTAACTCCTCCTCTCCTCCTCCTCCTCTAACTCCTCCTCTCCTCCTCCTCCTCTAACTCCTCCTCTCCTCCTCCTCTAACTCCTCCTCTCCTCCTCCTCCTCCTCTAACTCCTCATCTCCTCCTCCTCCTCTAACTCCTCCTCTCCTCCTCCTCCTCTAACTCCTCCTCTCCTCCTCCTCCTCTAACTCCATCTGAGAGTCTGTGACAACATAGTGCCATCCAATATGGCGCCCTATTCCCTATATAGGCCCTGTTTAAAGGCAGTGCACTATAAAGGAAATAGGGGGCGACATTTATGGAGAAAGCCTGTACCATCTGAGCCAATGGGGTGGAACATCGCATTACCGAACCGTAAGAAATATCACAGAGGGAGGAGCCTCTTTTCCTGCTTCTACAGCGTCCCTCAAATGAACATTGGGTCCCTCTAACGCCCCCCCCCCCCCTTCCCTCTCACTCCACAACACCAAGATGTGATTCTGTCTCGTCTCTCTTTCTTTCTGGTTATCTGACACCAAAGGTCACATGAATGTTATGTCTCTTCTCTCTTCCTGGTTATCTGACACCAAAGGTCACATGAATGGTATGTCTCGTCTCTCTTCCTGGTTATCTGACACCAAAGGTCCCATGAATGTTATGTCTCTTCTCTCTTCCTGGTTATCTGACACCAAAGGTCCCATGAATGACATTGTATTATTGCCAGTCCCTCCATTGGGCGATTACATTGCCCATCCTTCTTGTTAAATTGCCAGTGATCTGTGGCTGTGGTGGCCAGCGACCTAAAAATATATTCCTGGAGTGAGAGGGAAGAGAGGGGGAGGAGAGGTGATGGGGCTAAAACACCTTCCTGTCAGTAACCTGATACATATGAGAGGAGGAGGGGTGAGGGGGTTGGAACTTCCTGTCAGTAACCTGACACATATGAGAGGAGGGGTGAGGGGGTTACTTCCTGTCAGTAACCTGATACATATGAGAGGAGGAGGGGTGAGGGGGTTGGAACTTCCTGTCAGTAACCTGATACATATGAGAGGAGGAGAGGTGAGGGGGTTGGGACTTCCTGTCAGTAACCTGATACATATGAGAGGAGGAGGGGTGAGGGGGTTACTTCCTGTCAGTAACCTGATACATATGAGAGGAGGAGGGGTGAGGGGGTTGGAACTTCCTGTCAGTAACCTGATACATATGAGAGGAGGAGGGGTGAGGGGGTTACTTCCTGTCAGTAACCTGATACATATGAGAGGAAGAGGGGTGAGGGGGTTGGAACTTCCTGTCAGTAACCTGATACATATGAGAGGAGGAGGGGTGAGGGGGTTACTTCCTGTCAGTAACCTGATACATATGAGAGGAGGAGGGGTGAGGGGGTTGGAACTTCCTGTCAGTAACCTGATACATATGAGAGGAGGAGGGGTGAGGGGGTTACTTCCTGTCAGTAACCTGATACATATGAGAGGAGGAGGGGTGAGGGGGTTGGAACTTCCTGTCAGTAACCTGATACATATGAGAGGAGGGGTGAGGGGGTTACTTCCTGTCAGTAACCTGATACATATGAGAGGAGGAGGGGTGAGGGGGTTGGAACTTCCTGTCAGTAACCTGATACATATGAGAGGAGGAGGGGTGAGGGGGTTGGGACTTCCTGTCAGTAACCTGATAGATTTGACGGGTGAGCGGGATACTTCCTGTCAGTAACATGATACATGTGGGAGGAGGAGGGGTGAGGGGGGGACTTCCTGTCAGTAACCTGAAACATGTGGGAGGAGGAGGGGTGAGGGGGTTACTTCCTGTCAGTAACATGATACATGTGGGAGGAGGAGGGGTGAGGGGGGGACTTCCTGTCAGTAACCTGATACATATGAGAGGAGGAGGGGTGAGGGGGGGACTTCCTGTCAGTAACCTGATACATGTGGGAGGAGGAGGGATGAGGGGGTTACTTCCTGTCAGTAACCTGATACATATGAGAGGAGGAGGGGTGAGGGGGTTACTTCCTGTCAGTAACCTGATACATATGAGAGGAGGAGGGGTGAGGGGGTTGGAACTTCCTGTCAGTAACCTGATACATATGAGAGGAGGAGGGGTGAGGGGGTTACTTCCTGTCAGTAACCTGATACATATGAGAGGAGGAGGGGTGAGGGGGTTACTTCCTGTCAGTAACCTGATACATATGAGAGGAGGAGGGGTGAGGGGGTTGGAACTTCCTGTCAGTAACCTGATACATATGAGAGGAGGAGGGGTGAGGGGGTTGGGACTTCCTGTCAGTAACCTGATACATATGAGAGGAGGAGGGGTGAGGGGGTTGGAACTTCCTGTCAGTAACCTGATACATATGAGAGGAGGAGGGGTGAGGGGGTTACTTCCTGTCAGTAACCTGATACATATGAGAGGAGGGGTGAGGGGGTTACTTCCTGTCAGTAACCTGATACATATGAGAGGAGGAGGGGTGAGGGGGTTGGAACTTCCTGTCAGTAACCTGATACATATGAGAGGAGGAGGGGTGAGGGGGTTGGGACTTCCTGTCAGTAACCTGATAGATTTGACGGGTGAGCGGGATACTTCCTGTCAGTAACATGATACATGTGGGAGGAGGAGGGGTGAGGGGGGGACTTCCTGTCAGTAACCTGATACATATGAGAGGAGGAGGGATGAGGGGGTTACTTCCTGTCAGTAACCTGATACATATGAGAGGAGGAGGGGTGAGGGGGGGACTTCCTGTCAGTAACCTGATACATATGAGAGGAGGAGGGGTGAGGGGGGGACTCCCTGTCAGTAACCTGATACATATGAGAGGAGGAGGGGTGAGGGGGTTGGAACTTCCTGTCAGTAACCTGATACATATGAGAGGAGGAGGGGTGAGGGGGTTGGAACTTCCTGTCAGTAACCTGATACATATGAGAGGAGGAGGGGTGAGGGGGTTACTTCCTGTCAGTAACCTGATACATGTGGGAGGAGGAGGGGTGGGGGGGTTACTTCCTGTCAGTAACCTGATACATGTGGGAGGAGGAGGGGTGAGGGGGTTGGGACTTCCTGTCAGTAACCTGATACATATGAGAGGAGGAGGGGTGAGGGGGTTACTTCCTGTCAGTAACCTGATACATATGAGAGGAGGAGGGGTGAGGGGGTTACTTCCTGTCAGTAACCTGATACATATGAGAGGAGGAGGGGTGAGGGGGTTACTTCCTGTCAGTAACCTGATACATATGAGAGGAGGAGGGGTGGGGGGGTTACTTCCTGTCAGTAACCTGATACATATGAGAGGAGGAGGGGTGGGGGGGTTACTTCCTGTCAGTAACCTGATACATATGAGAGGAGGAGGGGTGAGGGGGTTGGAACTTCCTGTCAGTAACCTGATACATGTGGGAGGAGGAGGGGTGACTCTTTAGTGTTCCAGCTCTCTCTCTCACACACACACACACACACACACACACACACACACACACACACACACACACACACACACACACACACACACACACACACACACACACACACACACACACACTCATTTCCGTTCTGAGTTCTTGCGGTAGAACAAATCCTAAAGTAGTAAAGTTTAACTTTGACCAAGTCGTTCCGCGCTTCAGTTCTGTGGACAGAAAAACAAGTAGATGAGATTGTAGCTTCCACTGTGAAGTATTTGGCCCCCTTTTGGAAATGCATATGATTGTCGGTTAAGGTAATGCTATTGGCAGGGTATTTCTTTCTTGTTAAAGCTCGCAGGTTTCCGAGACACAAGTCATTTCCTGGATCGACGAACAGCATTGATTTCAGGTGCATTTGAAGTCACCATTTGAATTGCATTTCTGCCAGAATGCAATCAGGCATCGC
>NC_074671.1:68757043-68809543 GCF_029448725.1 Salvelinus fontinalis | reverse complement strand
ACCACAGGGTTGTGGTTATATGAGGGACACAGTAACACAGGGTTGTGGTTCTATGAGATACAGAGACAAAGGGTTGTGGTTCTATGAGGGACAGAGACACAGGGTTGTGGTTCTATGAGAGACAGAGACACAGTAACACAGGGCTGTGGTTCTATGAGAGACACAGGAATGTGGTTCTATGAGGGACACAGTAACACAGGGTTGTGGTTCTATGAGGGACAGAGACACAGTAACACAGGGCTGTGGTTCTATGAGAGACAGAGACACAGTAACACAGGGCTGTGGTTCTATGAGAGACAGAGACACAGTAACACAGGGTTGTGGTTCTATGAGAGACAGAGACACAGTAACACAGGGTTGTGGTTATATGAGAGACAGAGACACAGTAACACAGGGCTGTGGTTATATGAGAGACAGAGACACAGTAACACAGGGTTGTGGTTCTATGAGAGACAGAGACACAGTAACACAGGGTTGTGGTTCTATGAGAGACAGTAACACATGGATGTGGTTCTATGAGAGACAGAGACACAGTAACACAGGGTTGGGGTTCTATGAGGGACACAGTAACACAAGGTTATGGTTCTATGAGAGACAGAGACACAGTAACACAGGGATGTGGTTCTATGAGAGACAGGGACACAGGGCTGTGGTTCTATGAGAGACAGAGACACAGTAACACAGGGTTGTGGTTCTATGAGAGACAGAGACACAGTAACACAGGGTTGTGGTTCTATGAGAGACAGAGACACAGTAACACAGGGCTGTGGTTCTATGAGAGACAGAGACACAGAGACACAGAAACACAGGGTTGTGGTTCTATGAGAGACAGAGACACAGTAACACAGGGTTGTGGTTCTATGAGAGAGAGAGACACAGTAACACAGGGTTGTGGTTCTATGAGGGACAGAGACACAGTAACACAGGGCTGTGGTTCTATGAGAGACAGAGACACAGTAACACAGGTTGTGGTTCTATGAGAGACAGAGACACAGTAACACAGGGTTGTGGTTCTATGAGAGACAGGGACACAGTAACACAGGGTTGTGGTTCTATGAGGGACAGAGACACAGTAACACAGGGTTGTGGTTCTATGAGGGACAGAGACACAGTAACACAGGGCTGTGGTTCTATGAGAGACACAGTAACACAGGGTTGTGGTTCTATGAGAGACAGAGACACAGTAACACAGGGTTGTGGTTCTATGAGAGACAGAGACACAGTAACACAGGGTTGTGGTTCTATGAGAGACAGAGACACAGAGACACAGGGTTGTGGTTCTATGAGGGACAGAGACACAGGGTTATGGTTCTATGAGAGACAGGGACACAGTAACACAGGGATGTGGTTCTATGAGGGACAGAGACACAGTAACACAGGGTTGTGGTTCTATGAGGGACAGTGACACAGGGATGTAGTTCTAGGAGAGACAGAGACACAGTAACACAGGGTTGTGGTTCTATGAGAGACACAGTGACACAGGGATGTGGTTCTATGAGAGACACAGTAACACAGGGTTGTGGTTCTATGAGAGACACAGTAACACAGGGTTGTGGTTCTATGAGAGACACAGTAACACAGGGTTGTGGTTCTATGAGAGACAGAGACACAGTAACACAGGGTTGTGGTTCTATGAGGGACAGAGACACAGGGTTGTGGTTATATGAGGGACAGAGACACAGTAACACAGGGTTGTGGTTCTATGAGGGACAGAGACACAGTAACACAGGGCTGTGGTTCTATGAGAGACAGAGACACAGTAACACAGGGCTGTGGTTTTATGAGAGACAGAGACACAGTAACACAGGGTTGTGGTTCTATGAGAGACAGAGACACAGTAACACAGGGTTGTGGTTCTATGAGAGACGGGGACACAGTAACACAGGGTTGTGGTTATATGAGAGACAGAGACACAGTAACACAGAGCTGTGGTTCTATGAGAGACAGAGACACAGTAACACAGGGTTGTGGTTCTATGAGAGACGGGGACACAGTAACACAGGGTTGTGGTTATATGAGAGACAGAGACACAGTAACACAGGGTTGTGGTTCTATGAGGGACAGGGACACAGTAACACAGAGCTGTGGTTCTATGAGAGACAGAGACACAGTAACACAGAGCTGTGGTTCTATGAGAGACAGAGACACAGTAACACAGTAACACAGTAACACAGGGCTGTGGGTCTATGAGGGACAGAGACACAGTAACACAGGGTTGTGGTTCTATGAGAGACAGAGACGCAATAAGAAAGGGTGTGGTTCTATGAGGGACAGAGACACAGGGTTGTGGTTCTATGAGAGACAGAGACACAGTAACACAGGGTTGTGGTTCTATGAGGGACAGAGACACAGTAACACAGGACTGTGGTTCTATGAGAGACAGAGACACAGTAACACAGGGATGTGGTTCTATGAGAGACAAGACACAGTAACACAGGGTTGTGGTTCTATGAGGGACAGAGACACAATAACACAGGGTTGTGGTTCTATGAGGGACAGAGACACAGTAACACAGGGCTGTGGTTCTATGAGAGACACAGTAACACAGGGTTGTGGTTCTATGAGAGACAGAGACACAGTAACACAGGGTTGTGGTTCTATGAGGGACAGAGACACAGTAACACAGGGTTGTGGTTCTATGAGGGACAGAGACACAGGGTTGTGGTTATATGAGAGACACGGTAACACAGGGTTGTGGTTCTATGAGAGACAGAGACACAGTAACACAGGGTTGTGGTTCTATGAGGGACAGAGACACAGTACCACAGGGTTGTGGTTATATGAGGGACACAGTAACACAGGGTTGTGGTTCTATGAGATACAGAGACAAAGGGTTGTGGTTCTATGAGGGACAGAGACACAGGGTTGTGGTTCTATGAGAGACAGAGACACAGTAACACAGGGCTGTGGTTCTATGAGAGACACAGGAATGTGGTTCTATGAGGGACACAGTAACACAGGGTTGTGGTTCTATGAGGGACAGAGACACAGTAACACAGGGCTGTGGTTCTATGAGAGACAGAGACACAGTAACACAGGGCTGTGGTTCTATGAGAGACAGAGACACAGTAACACAGGGTTGTGGTTCTATGAGAGACAGAGACACAGTAACACAGGGTTGTGGTTATATGAGAGACAGAGACACAGTAACACAGGGCTGTGGTTCTATGAGAGACAGAGACACAGTAACACAGGGTTGTGGTTCTATGAGAGACAGAGACACAGTAACACAGGGTTGTGGTTCTATGAGAGACAGTAACACAGGGATGTGGTTCTATGAGAGACAGAGACACAGTAACACAGGGTTGGGGTTCTATGAGGGACACAGTAACACAAGGTTATGGTTCTATGAGAGACAGAGACACAGTAACACAGGGATGTGGTTCTATGAGAGACAGGGACACAGGGCTGTGGTTCTATGAGAGACAGAGACACAGTAACACAGGGTTGTGGTTCTATGAGAGACAGAGACACAGTAACACAGGGTTGTGGTTCTATGAGAGACAGAGACACAGTAACACAGGGCTGTGGTTCTATGAGAGACAGAGACACAGAGACACAGAAACACAGGGTTGTGGTTCTATGAGAGACAGAGACACAGTAACACAGGGTTGTGGTTCTATGAGAGAGAGAGACACAGTAACACAGGGTTGTGGTTCTATGAGGGACAGAGACACAGTAACACAGGGCTGTGGTTCTATGAGAGACAGAGACACAGTAACACAGGTTGTGGTTCTATGAGAGACAGAGACACAGTAACACAGGGTTGTGGTTCTATGAGAGACAGGGACACAGTAACACAGGGTTGTGGTTCTATGAGGGACAGAGACACAGTAACACAGGGTTGTGGTTCTATGAGGGACAGAGACACAGTAACACAGGGCTGTGGTTCTATGAGAGACACAGTAACACAGGGTTGTGGTTCTATGAGAGACAGAGACACAGTAACACAGGGTTGTGGTTCTATGAGAGACAGAGACACAGTAACACAGGGTTGTGGTTCTATGAGAGACAGAGACACAGAGACACAGGGTTGTGGTTCTATGAGGGACAGAGACACAGGGTTATGGTTCTATGAGAGACAGGGACACAGTAACACAGGGTTGTGGTTCTATGAGGGACAGAGACACAGTAACACAGGGTTGTGGTTCTATGAGGGACAGTGACACAGGGATGTAGTTCTAGGAGAGACAGAGACACAGTAACACAGGGTTGTGGTTCTATGAGAGACACAGTGACACAGGGATGTGGTTCTATGAGAGACACAGTAACACAGGGTTGTGGTTCTATGAGAGACACAGTAACACAGGGTTGTGGTTCTATGAGAGACACAGTAACACAGGGTTGTGGTTCTATGAGAGACAGAGACACAGTAACACAGGGTTGTGGTTCTATGAGGGACAGAGACACAGTAACACAGGGTTGTGGTTCTATGAGAGACAGAGACACAGTAACACAGGGTTGTGGTTCTATGAGAGACAGAGACACAGGGTTGTGGTTCTATGAGAGACAGAGACACAGTAACACAGGGTTGGGGTTCTATGAGGGACACAGTAACACAAGGTTATGGTTCTATGAGAGACAGAGACACAGTAACACAGGGATGTGGTTCTATGAGAGACAGGGACACAGGGCTGTGGTTCTATGAGAGACAGAGACACAGTAACACAGGGTTGTGGTTCTATGAGAGACAGAGACACAGTAACACAGGGTTGTGGTTCTATGAGAGACAGAGACACAGTAACACAGGGCTGTGGTTCTATGAGAGACAGAGACACAGAGACACAGAAACACAGGGTTGTGGTTCTATGAGAGACAGAGACACAGTAACACAGGGTTGTGGTTCTATGAGAGAGAGAGACACAGTAACACAGGGTCGTGGTTCTATGAGGGACAGAGACACAGTAACACAGGGCTGTGGTTCTATGAGAGACAGAGACACAGTAACACAGGTTGTGGTTCTATGAGAGACAGAGACACAGTAACACAGGGTTGTGGTTCTATGAGGGACAGAGACACAGTAACACAGGGCTGTGGTTCTATGAGAGACACAGTAACACAGGGTTGTGGTTCTATGAGAGACAGAGACACAGTAACACAGGGTTGTGGTTCTATGAGAGACACAGTGACACAGGGATGTGGTTCTATGAGAGACACAGTAACACAGGGTTGTGGTTCTATGAGAGACACAGTAACACAGGGTTGTGGTTCTATGAGAGACACAGTAACACAGGGTTGTGGTTCTATGAGAGACAGAGACACAGTAACACAGGGTTGTGGTTCTATGAGGGACAGAGACACAGTAACACAGGGTTGTGGTTCTATGAGAGACAGAGACACAGTAACACAGGGTTGTGGTTCTATGAGAGACAGAGACACAGGGTTGTGGTTATATGAGGGACAGAGACACAGTAACACAGGGTTGTGGTTCTATGAGGGACAGAGACACAGTAACACAGGGCTGTGGTTCTATGAGAGACAGAGACACAGTAACACAGGGCTGTGGTTTTATGAGAGACAGAGACACAGTAACACAGGGTTGTGGTTCTATGAGAGACAGAGACACAGTAACACAGGGTTGTGGTTCTATGAGAGACGGGGACACAGTAACACAGGGTTGTGGTTATATGAGAGACAGAGACACAGTAACACAGAGCTGTGGTTCTATGAGAGACAGAGACACAGTAACACAGGGTTGTGGTTCTATGAGAGACGGGGACACAGTAACACAGGGTTGTGGTTATATGAGAGACAGAGACACAGTAACACAGGGTTGTGGTTCTATGAGGGACAGGGACACAGTAACACAGAGCTGTGGTTCTATGAGAGACAGAGACACAGTAACACAGAGCTGTGGTTCTATGAGAGACAGAGACACAGTAACACAGTAACACAGTAACACAGGGCTGTGGGTCTATGAGGGACAGAGACACAGTAACACAGGGTTGTGGTTCTATGAGAGACAGAGACGCAATAAGAAAGGGTGTGGTTCTATGAGGGACAGAGACACAGGGTTGTGGTTCTATGAGAGACAGAGACACAGTAACACAGGGCTGTGGTTCTATGAGAGACAGAGACACAGTAACACAGGGTTGTGGTTCTATGAGAGACAGGGACACAGTAACACAGGGTTCAATCAATTCAATCAATTTTATTTTATATAGCCCTTCGTACATCAGATAATATCTCGAAGTGCTGTACAGAAACCCAGCCTAAAACCCCAAACAGCTAGAATGCAGGTGTAGAAGCACGGTGGCTAGGAAAAACTCCCTAGAAAGGCCAAAACCTAGGAAGAAACCTAGAGAGGAACCAGGCTATGAGGGGTGGCCAGTCCTCTTCTGTTTGTGCCGGGTGGAGATTATAACAGAACTATGCCAAGATGTTCAAAAATGTTCATAAGTG
The DNA here is from genome assembly GCF_029448725.1 of Salvelinus fontinalis. Taxonomy (NCBI): domain Eukaryota; kingdom Metazoa; phylum Chordata; class Actinopteri; order Salmoniformes; family Salmonidae; genus Salvelinus; species Salvelinus fontinalis. The sequence continues at coordinate 68,803,141 of NC_074671.1, read as the reverse complement.
ACAAGCATGGTCAAATAATAATCATGAATAATTATCAGTTGGCTTTTCATAGCTGATCATTAAGAGTTGAAAAACAACAGGTCTGGGACAGGTGGCGGTTCCATAACCGCAGGCAGAACAGCTGAAACTGGAATAGCAGCAAGGCCAGGCGGACTGGGGACAGCAAGGAGTCACCACGGGCGGCAGTCCAGACGCATGGTCCTAGGGCCCAGGTCCTCCGAGAGAAAGAAAGAGAGAAGGAGAAAATTAGAGAGAGCCAAGATTTTCAAAATGTTCATAAATGACAAGCATGGTCAAATAATAATCAGGAATAAATCTCAGTTGGCTTTTCATAGCCGATCATTAAGAGTTGAAAACAGCAGGTCTGGGACAGGTAGGGGTTCCATAACCGCAGGCAGAAGAGTTGAAACTGGAATAGCAGCAAGGCCAGGCGGACTGGGGGCAGCAAGGAGTCACCACGGCCGGTAGTCCCGACGTATGGTCCTAGGGCTCAGGTCCTCCGAGAGAAAGAGAGAAGGAGAAAATTAGAGAGAGCCAAGATTTTCAAAATGTTCATAAATGACAAGCATGGTCAAATAATAATCAGGAATAAATCTCAGTTGGCTTTTCATAGCCGATCATTAAGAGTTGAAAACAGCAGGTCTGGGACAGGTAGGGGTTCCATAACCGCAGGCAGAAACAGTTGAAACTGGAATAGCAGCAAGGCCGGGCGGACTGGGGACAGCAAGGTGTCAGCATGCCCGGTAGTCCTGACGTATGGTCCTAGGGCTCAGGTTCTCAGAGAGAAAGAGAGAACGAGAGAATTAGAGAGAGCATACTTAAATTCACACAGGACACTGGATAAGACAGGAGAAGTACTCCAGGTATAACCAACTGACCCTTGTGGTTGTGGTTGTGGTTCTATGAGAGACAGAGACACAGTAACACAGGGTTGTGGTTCTGTGAGGGACAGAGACACAGGGTTGTGGTTATATGAGAGACACGGTAACACAGGGTTGTGGTTCTATGAGAGACAGAGACACAGTAACACAGGGTTGTGGTTCTATGAGGGACAGAGACACAGGGTTGTGGTTCTATGAGAGACAGGGACACAGTAACACAGGGTTGTGGTTCTATGAGGGACAGAGACACAGGGTTGTGGTTCTATGAGAGACACAGTAACACAGGGTTGTGGTTCTATGAGAGACAGAGACACAGTAACACAGGGTTGTGGTTCTATGAGAGACAGAGACACAGGGTTGTGGTTCTATGAGAGACAGAGACACAGTAACACAGGGTTGTGGTTCTATGAGAGACAGAGACACAGGGTTGTGGTTCTATGAGGGACAGAGACACAGTAACACAGGGTTGTGGTTCTATGAGACACAGAGACACAGTAACACAGGGCTGTGGTTCTATGAGAGACAGAGACACAGGGTTGTGGTTCTATGAGAGACAGAGACACAGGGTTGTGGTTCTATGAGAGACAGAGACACAGGGTTGTGGTTCTATGAGAGACAGAGACACAGTAACACAGGGTTGTGGTTCTATGAGGGACAGAGACACAGGGTTGTGGTTCTATGAGAGTCAGGGACACAGTAACACAGGGTTGTGGTTCTATGAGGGACAGAGACACAGTAACACAGGGTTGTGGTTCTATGAGAGACAGAGACACAGTAACACAGGGTTGTGGTTCTATGAGAGACAGACACAGTAACACAGGGTTGTGGTTCTATGAGAGACAGAGACACAGGGTTGTGGTTCTATGAGGGACAGAGACACAGTAACACAGGGTTGTGGTTCTATGAGGGACAGAGACACAGTAACACAGGGTTGTGGTTCTATGAGAGACAGAGACACAGTAACACAGGGTTGTGATTGTATGAGGGACAGAGACACAGTAACACAGTGTTGTGGTTCTATGGGAGACAGGGACACAGTAACACAGGGTTGTGGTTCTATGGGAGACAGGGACTTAGTAACACAGGGTTGTGGTTCTATGAGAGACAGAGACACAGAGACACGGGGTATGGTTCTATGAGAGACAGAGACACAGTAACACAGGGTTGTGGTTATATGAGAGACAGAGACACAGTAACACAGGGTTGTTGTTCTATGAGACACAGTAACACAGGGTTGTGGTTCTATGAGGGACAGAGACACAGTAACACAGGGTTGTGGTTCTATGAGGGACACAGTAACACAGTAACACAGGGTTGTTGTTCTATGAGAGACAGAGACACAGTAACACAGGGCTGTGGTTCTATGAGGGACAGAGACACAGTAACACAGGGTTGTGGTTCTATGAGAGACAGGGACACAGTAACACATGGATGTGGTTCTATGAGAGACAGAGACACAGGGTTGTGGTTCTATGAGAGACAGAGACACAGTAACACAGGGTTGTGGTTCTATGAGGGACAGGGACACAGTAACACAGGGTTGTGGTTCTATGAGAGACAGAGACACAGTAACACAGGGTTGTGGTTCTATGAGAGACAGAGACACAGTAACACAGGGATGTGGTTATATGAGGGACAGAGACACAGTAACTCAGGGTTGTGGTTCTATGAGAGACAGAGACACAGGGTTGTGGTTCTATGAGGGACACTGTAACACAGGGTTGTGGTTCTATGAGAGACAGAGACACAGGGATGTGGTTGTATGAGAGACAGAGACACAGGGTTGTGGTTCTATGAGAGACAGAGACACAGTAACACAAGGTTATGGTTCTATGAGAGACAGAGACACAGTGACACAGGGTTATGGTTCTATGAGAGACAGAGACACAGTAACACAGGGTTGTGGTTCTATGAGGGACAGAGACACAGGGTTGTGGTTCTATGAGGGACAGAGACACAGGGTTGTGGTTCTATGAGGGACAGAGACACAGGGTTGTGGTTCTATGAGGGACAGAGACACAGGGTTGTGGTTCTATGAGACACAGTAACACAGGGCTGTGGTTCTTTGAGGGACAGAGGCACAGTAACACAGGGCTGTGGTTCTATGAGGGACAGAGACACAGTAACACAGGGCTGTGGTTCTATGAGGGACAGAGACACAGGGTTGTGGTTGTATGAGAGACAGAGACACCGGGTTGTGGTTCTATGAGAGACAGAGACACAGGGTTGTGGTTCTAAGAGGGACACAGTAACACAGAGTTGTGGTTCTATGAGGGACAGAGACACAGTAACACAGGGTTGTGATTCTATGAGAGACAGAGACACAGGGTTGTGGTTCTATGAGGGACACAGTAACACAGGGTTGTGGTTCTATGAGAGACAGAGACACAGTAACACAGGGTTGTGGTTCTATGAGAGACAGAGACACAGTAACACAGGGTTGTGGTTCTATGAGAGACAGAGACACAGTAACACAGGGTTGTGGTTCTATGAGAGACAGAGACACAGTAACACAGGGTTGTGGTTCTATGAGAGACAGAGACACAGTAACACAGGGTTGTGATTCTATGAGAGACACAGTAACACAGGGTTGTGGTTCTATGAGAGACAGAGACACAGTAACACAGGGTTGTGGTTCTATGAGAGACAGAGACACAGTAACACAGGGCTGTGGTTCTATGAGAGACAGAGACACAGTAACACAGGGTTGTGGTTCTATGAGAGAGAGAGACACAGTAACACAGGGCTGTGGTTCTATGAGAGACAGAGACACAGTAACACAGGGTTGTGGTTCTATGAGAGACAGAGAGACAGTAAAACAGGGTTGTGGTTCTATGAGAGACAGAGAGACAGTAACACAGGGTTGTGGTTCTATGAGAGACAGAGACACAGTAACACAGGGTTGTGGTTCTATGAGAGACAGAGACACAGTAACACAGGGCTGTGGTTCTATGAGAGACAGAGACACAGTAACACAGGGTTGTGGTTCTATGAGAGACTGAGACACAGTAACACAGGGCTGTGGTTCTATGACGGACAGAGACACAGTAACACAGGGTTGTGGTTCTATGAGAGATACAGTAACACAGGGTTGTGGTTCTATGAGGGACACAGTAACACAGGGTTGTGGTTCTATGAGGGACACAGTAACACAGGGTTATGGTTCTATGAGGGACACAGTAACACAGGGTTGTGGTTCTATGAGGAAACAGTAACACAGGGTTGTGGTTCTATGAGAGACACAGTAACACAGGGTTGTGGTTCTATGAGATACACAGCAACACTGTAACACTGTAACACTGTAACACTGTAACACTGTAACACTGTAACACTGTAACACTGTAACACTGTAACACAGACACACAGACACACAGTAACACAGACACACAGACACACAGACACACAGACACACAGACACACAGACACACAGACACACAGACACACAGACACACAGACACACAGACACACAGTAACACCGTGACACCGTGACACCGTGACACCGTGACACCGTGACACCGTGACACCGTGACACAGTGACACAGTGACACAGTGACACAGTGACACAGTGACACAGTGACACCGTGACATCGTGACACCGTGACACCGTGACACAGTGACACAGTGACACAGTGACACAGTGACACCGTGACACCGTGACACCGTGACACCGTGACACAGTGACACAGACACACCGTGACACAGTGACACAGACACACAGACACACAGACACACAGACACACAGACACACAGACACACAGACACACAGTAACACAGTAACACAGTAACACAGACACACAGACACACAGTAACACAGTAACACAGTAACACAGTAACACAGTAACACAGTAACACAGTAACACAGTAACACAGTAACACCGTAACACCGTAACACCGTAACACCGTAACACCGTAACACCGTAACACAGTAACACAGTAACACAGTAACACCGTAACACCGTAACACCGTAACACAGAGACACAGACACACAGTAACACAGTAACACAGTAACACAGTAACACCGTAACACCGTAACACAGAGACACAGACACACAGACACACAGACACACAGACACACAGTAACACAGTAACACAGTAACACAGTAACACCGTAACACAGAGACACAGAGACACAGACACACAGTAACACAGTAACACAGTAACACAGACACACAGTAACACAGTAACACAGTAACACAGTAACACAGTAACACAGGGTGCTTCTTTTGTCCCTAGTTTTTACTCCATATGAGCTTCCTGACTGTTCTGTCTAACCAATACAATCTACCCTACAGTGGGCACCAAATTCACGGAGTCACGTAAGTGGAGACAAAAACAATTGTGTTTTAGATTTACGGAGATTGTTTGACAGGTTGAAGAAAGCTGCAAGTAAATTGTCTTAGAATAAATTGTGAAGTTCAACATATAAAGAAATGAAAACAGAGAGAGAGAGAGAGGAGAGTCAAGGTGTCATCTGAAAACAAAGCCCACAAAACAAACAGCTACATATTTTCTCTCTAAATCTAACGTTAAAACAAACATCTGCATATTTTCACCTCTAAATCCAACGTTAAAACAAACAGATAAAACAAGCAGTGGAAATTGGCCACCAATAACAAGCTGGTCATATTGCCTAGGAGATACAGCCACAATTCACATCTTGTGTTTTGCTTCCAGGTAATTCACAACGGTACTGAGACACAGGGGGCCAACACAATCCAAGGCTCCAAGCCCTTAAAGGAGTCTGGGACACGTCATTATCGCTGTAAAGCCAACACATATCTCACCAAAACAAGCCCATCCGCTGAGGAACAAGCAGAGACGTAATGGTCTCTGAGATTAAAATCCCTTCCAGCTGTAGTCCAGGGTGCCCTCTCCCGCAGAGCAGAAAAACAAATCAGCCTGAGCTGTAGGGGGGCCGGGAGGGCTGGAGACGGAGGCTGGGCCCGGGAGGGCTGGAGACGGAGGCTGGGGCCGGGAGGGCTGGAGACGGAGGCTGGGGCCGGGAGGGCTGGGGCCGGGAGGGCTGGAGACGGAGGCTGGGGCCGGGAGGGCTGGAGACGGAGGCTGGGGCTGGGAGCTAGTGGTTGGGAGGGAGATGGAGGCTGGGGCTGGGAGCTAGTGGTTGGGAAGGAGATGGAGGAGAGGAGGCTGGGGCTGGGAGCTAGTGGTTGGGAGGGAGATGGAGGAGAGGAGGCTGGGCTGGGAGCTAGTGGTTGGGAGGGAGATGGAGGAGAGGAGGCTGGGAGCTAGTGGTTGGGAGGGAGATGGAGGAGAGGAGGCTGGGAGCTAGTGGTTGGGAGGGAGATGGAGGAGAGGAGGCTGGGGCCGGGAGCTAGTGGTTGGGAGGGAGATGGAGGAGAGGAGGCTGGGGCCGGGAGCTAGTGGTTGGGAGGGAGATGGAGGAGAGGAGGCTGGGGCTGGGAGCTAGTGGTTGGGAGGGAGATGGAGGAGAGGAGGCTGGGGCTGGGAGCTAGTGGTTGGGAGGGAGATGGAGGAGAGGAGGCTGGGGCTGGGAGCTAGTGGTTGGGAGGGAGATGGAGGAGAGGAGGCTGGGGCTGGGAGCTAGTGGTTGGGAGGGAGATGGAGGACAGGAGGCTGGGGCTGGGAGCTAGTAGTTGGGTGGGAGATGGAGGAGAGGAGGCTGGGAGCTAGTGGTTGGGAGGGAGATGGAGGAGAGGAGGCTGGTGGGTGCAGACTAAAGTTTTTGGAGTGAACCTTTGACTCCCCCGACTCCTTCAATTCACTTAAAAAAATGTAAATTCTTACACCCTTATCTTGTACTCATGTCTGTCCTCTGTTCTTGCGTGTCCTCCTTTGTTTGCTGAAATGGATACTTTTAAATATCAACGAGGAGATAGTAGGTGATTAAATGTGATAAAGCATTGTATTAAAAAGGAAGGTATTCAGCAAACAAAGAAGTGTATTCAACAAAAAGGACAAACGTAGGAATGTATCGACTCTAAAGAATCGGAGGAGTCTGAGGAGTCAAAGGCTCACAGCAGAAAACTCTCATCTGCACTCAACTCCGAGAATGTGGTATCGTGGAGTCCAGACATACTTGGCTAGAGAGAAGGGACTGACAATTTGTTCTCAGGGCTTGGGACGAGAGAGCTTGAGCTCGGGACCTGGGGATAGGATAGTTTTGTCTCTGGGTAAACAGGTAAGGGATAGATCAGAGACTAGCCTGGGGGTGCAGTGACAGGACTCAGGATTATAGCCTGGGGGTGCATTGACAGGACTCAGGATTATAGCCTGGGGGTGCAGTGATAGGACTCAGGATTATAGCCTGGGGGTGCAGTGACAGGACTCAGGATTATAGCCTGGGGGTGCAGTGACAGGACTCAGGATTATAGCCTGGGGGTGCAGTGACAGGACTCAGGATTATAGCCTGGGGGTGCATTGACAGGACTCAGGATTATAGCCTGGGGGTGCAGTGACAGGACTCAGGATTATAGCCTGGGGGTGCAGTGACAGGACTCAGGATTATAGCCTGGGGGTGCAGTGACAGGACTCAGGATTATAGCCTGGGGGTGCAGTGACAGGACTCAGGATTATAGCCTGGGGGTGCAGTGACAGGACTCAGGATTATAGCCTGGGGGTGCAGTGACAGGACTCAGGATTATAGCCTGGGGGTGCTGTGACAGGACTCAGGATTATAGCCTGGGGGTGCAGTGACAGGACTCAGGATTATAGCCTGGGAAAGAAGTATAGATGACATACTTACACCAATATTGTTCTGCTATTTCAGGTTTTTCCTCAGCCTCATGAAAGGGGTCATATGTCTCAATTGAAGCACATTCTTTTTCCACTTCTCGCTGAAAAAGCCACCCTGATTCAGTGTGCGAAATTACTATATGAAGTGCTTTATATACCTCTGAAGTGGTGAAATGGTGTATTCAATGGCCATCAAATCTCCAACGTATCCATGAATCATACATTCAAGCCAGGCTTAAAAAGGGAATTATATCAGGAGAAATATGAAAATGGACCAGGGATATTATTTTTTGATAAGATGTTTCATGAATTGATAATTACGTAACTGCTAAAAATAATTTACATAAATGGACATTTCTTGGGAATATATCGTAAAAAATCGTAACCTTGTGACAAAAACCACTCAGATATATTGATATAACGCTCAGGCAACTGGATGTCTTTGAGCAGAGATTCTCAACTGTTGGGTGGCGACCCAAATTTGGGTCAAGGGAGGTTTTTGAGTGGGTCGTGGATGTCTGATTAAATTATTATTTTTTTTTTTTTTAAATACTCCAGTTTGAACTTCCACGGATTAAACCAGGTTGTCACGCCCTGGCCTTATTATTCTTTGTTTTCTTTATTATTTTAGTTAGGTCAGGGTGTGACATGGGGAATGTTTATGTTTTGTTGGTTTTGGGTGTTTATTTGGTAAAGGGGTTATGGGGTGTAGTAGATGGTTTTGTGTTGAGTGTATATGTCTAGCGTTGTCTATGTTGGTTAGTTATCTAGGGGAGTCTATGGTTACCTGAATGAGTTCCCAATTAGAGACAGCTGATTTCGGTTGTCTCTGATTGGGAGCCTTATTTAGGGTAGCCATAGGCTCTCATTGGTTGTGGGTAATTGTCTATGTGATACGTTTGTAGCCAGTGTGTGCACATCGTTGTTTTAGCTTCACGATCGTTTTGTTTAGTGTTTAAGTGTTTTTGTTTCGTGTGCCTTCTTCGTTAAATAAAAGGAGATGGCTTATTTTCCAAGTGCTGCGTATTGGTCCGTCAATCCTCCACACGATCGTGACACAGGTAGAAAGTTGTCTATACATGATAATGAACATACACATTCACATATAATAATCTCTGAAAATGTTTTCTTCAATCACAGTATTGTCCATATTAGCAGCACTATTTAGGTTGATTTAGTGATCACAAACCAGGGAGTTTATTATCTCTCTGTCCCCCTCTAAGGTGACATGTGCTTTAGTGGTCTCAAACCAGGGAGTTTATTATCTCTCTGTCCCCCTCTAAGAGGACATGTGGTTTAGTGATCTCAACCAGGGAGTTTATTATCTCTCTGTCCCCCCTCTAAGAGGACATGTGATTTAGTGGTCTCAAACCAGGGAGTTTATTATCTCTCTGTCCCCCTCTAAGAGGACATGTGATTCAGTGATCACAAACCAGAGAGTTTATTATCTCTCTGTCCCCCTCTAAGAGGACATGTGATTTAGTGGTCTCAAACCAGGGAGTTTATTATCTCTCTGTCCCCCCTCTAAGAGGACATGTGATTTAGTGGTCTCAAACCAGGGAGTTTATTATCTCTCTGTCCCCCTCTAAGAGGACATGTGATTTAGTGGTCTCAAACCAGGGAGTTTATTATCTCTCTGTCCCCCTCTAAGGTGACATGTGATTTAGTGGTCTCAAACCAGGGAGTTTATTATCTCTCTGTCCCCCCTCTAAGAGGACATGTGATTTAGTGGTCTCAAACCAGGGAGTTTATTATCTCTCTGTCCCCCTCTAAGAGGACATGTGGTTTAGTGATCTCAAACCAGAGAGTTTATTATCTCTCTGTCCCCCTCTAAGAGGACATGTGATTCAGTGGTCTCAAACCAGGGAGTTTATTATCTCTCTGTCCCCCTCTAGGAGGACATGTGCTTTAGTGGTCTCAAACCAGGGAGTTTATTATCTCTCTGTCCCCCTCTAAGATGACATATTTACTTTTTATAAGATGGTCATACTATGTATTAATTAGCTATTTAATTTAAAATGTTAGGACCCCCTTTAGGTATGAAATATATATATAAAACAGTTATTTGATAAAAATGTAATTTGGCCTTTACTACTAAACCCCAGAGAAACTAATTTGAATTACATTTTCATAAATGGACAAAAAGACAGTCCAATAAATCAGAAGAAACCAGGTTTTAAAGTGTCTCCTTTAAATCTAGAACATTACTGTATAGAAACCAGGTTTTAAAGTGTCTGTCCTTTAAATCTAGAACATTACTATATAAGAAACCAGGTTTTAAAGTGTCTGTCCTCTAAATCTAGAACATTACTATATAAGAAACCAGGTTTTAAAGTGTTTGTCCTTTAGATCTAGAACATTACTGTATAGAAACCAGGTTTTAAAGTTTCTGTCCTTTAAATCTAGAACATTACTGTATAAGAAACCAGGTTTTAAAGTGTCTGTTCTTTAAATCTAGAACATTACTGTATAGAAACCAGGTTTTAAAGTGTCTGTGCTTTAAATCTAGAACATTACTGTATAGAAACCAGGTTTTAATGTGTCTGTCCTTTAAATCTAGAACCTTACTGTATAGAAACCAGGTTTTAATGTGTCTGTCCTTTAAATCTAGAACATTACTGTATAGAAACCAGGTTTTAAAGTGTCTCCTTTAAATCTAGAACATTACTGTATAGAAACCAGGTTTTAATGTGTCTGTCCTTTAAATCTAGAACATTACTGTATAGAAACCAGGTTTTAAAGTGTCTGTCCTTTAAATCTAGAACATTACTGTATAGAAACCAGGTTTTAAAGTGTCTGTCCTTTAAATCTAGAACATTACTGTATAGAAACCAGGTTTTAAAGTGTCTGTCCTTTAAATCTAGAACCTTACTGTATAGAAACCAGGTTTTAAAGTGTCTGTCCTTTAAATCTAGAACATTACTGTATAGAAACCAGGTTTTAAAGTGTCTGTCCTTTAAATCTAGAACATTACTGTATAGAAACCAGGTTTTAAAGTGTCTGTCCTTTAACTTTTACTGCCTCTGAAACCCGGATCCGGGATCCCCCCCCACCCCCCCCCCACACTGATTAGCATCGCTAGCATAGCGTCACATTTAAATAGTAGCATCTAAATATCATTAAATCACAAGTCCAAGACACCTAATGAAAAATACAGATCTTGTGAATCAAGTCACCGTTTCAGATTTTTAAAATGTTTTACAGGGAAGACAAAATATATAAATCTATTAGCTAACCATGTTAGCAAAAGACACCCTTTTTCTTTGTCCACCATTTTTTCTCAACACCAGTAGCTATCACCAATTCGGCTAAACTAAGATATTGATAGCCACTAACCAAGAAAAAAGCTCATCAGATGACAGTCTGATAACATATTTATGGTATAGGATAGGTTTTGTTAGAAAAATGTGCATATTTCAGGTATAAATCATAGTTTGCCATTGCAGCCACCAACACAAATCTCACCAAAGCGACTAGAATTACTATAGAGAGCAACGTGTATTATCCATTTACTCATCATAAAACATTTCTTAAAAATAGACAAAGCATAGCAATGGAAAGACACAGATCTTGTGAATTCAGACAACATTTCAGATTTTCTAAGTGTTTTACGGCGAAAACACAATAAATCGTTATATTAGCATACCACATATGCAAACGTTACCAGAGCATTGATTCTAGCCAAAGAGAGCGATAACGTAAACATCGCCAAAAGATATACATTTTTTCACTAACCTTTTCAGAATTCTTCCGATGACACTCCTGTAACATCATATTACAACATACATATATTGTTTGTTCAAAAATGTGCATATTTAGCCATAAAAACCGTGGTTATACAATGAAAATAGTAGCAAATCAAGCCTGAACATGTCGGACGCCATCTTTCATAGTGATCTAGTTTAATCGAAAGCTAATCATATACTTGACTAAAAAATACAGGGTTGACAGGAATCGAAAGACAAATTAGTTCTTAATGCAATCGCTGATTTACATTTCTAAAATTATCCTTACTGTGCAATACAGGGTTCGCCAAGCGAAGCTATAGCAAACAAAATGGCGGATTATGCGTTTAAAATATTTCGACAGAACAACGATTTATCATATTAAATATTTCTTACAATGAGGTGATTTTCCATCAGATTCTTGGGCAATGCATCCTTTCTTGTGTCTAATCTTCTTTTGGTCGAAAGATGTCCTCTGTCCGTCGAAATGACCACTAACGTTCGACCGGGACCCATAAACGTGCCCGGTGCTTGAAAGTGCATAACAAAGCAATGCCTCAAAATCGCACTAAACGGATCTAAATTGCTATAAAACGGTTCAGATTAACTACGTTATGATGTTTCTAACTCCTATATCGAATTAAATTACAGACAGATACATTTCACGTTGATAACCGAGCCTCTGAAAATGGCGTCCCGAGGTCCTCTTCTGCGTAATGGCAAGAGTCGAAAGGGGGGCTACCCTCACTCCTTCGCGTTTTATAACCTCTGAGAGCTACGCAGAAAGCCCATTCCACTTCTCATTGGTTACTGACATCCAGGGGAAGGCGGGTGCAGTTCATGTCGTTCCATAGGATAAACAGAGACTTTCAAAACTGATCTGAAATCAGAGCTTCGCTCTCAGACCATCGCAGTACCTGTCATGGATTTCGCTGTAGAAAGAGTTCTGGGTCACCCACAGACAAAATTCCAACGTCTATAGAAACTAGAAAGTGTTTTCTATCCAATAGAATTAATAATATGCATATTGTACGATCAAGAATTGAGCACGAGGCAGTTTAATTTGGTGACACTCAGAAATAAAAAATGCTAATTGCGCCACCTATTGGCAAAATGTTAAATCTAGAACATTACTGTATAAGAAACCAGGTTTTAAAGGGTCTGTCCTATAAATCTAGAACATTACTGTATAGAAACCAGGTTTTAATGTGTCTGTCCTTTAAATCTAGAACATTACTGTATAGAAACCAGGTTTTAATGTGTCTGTCCTTTAAATCTAGAACATTACTGTATAGAAACCAGGTTTTAAAGTGTCTGTCCTTTAAATCTATAACATTACTGTATAGAAACCAGGTTTTAAAGTGTCTGTCCTTTAAATCTAGAACATTACTGTATAGAAACCAGGTTTTAAAGTGTCTGTCCTTTAAATCTAGAACTTTACTGTATAAGAAACCAGGTTTTAAAATGTCTGTCCTTTAAATCTAGAACATTACTGTATAGAAAGCTGTCACGCTGGCATGAAGAGATTCGGGAGACAGGCGCAGGATTGCGTAATATATATTTTTTTATTCAGCCCAAATTACAGCGTACCGTGTAAAGGCACGGGGACGAAGACCAAACAAACACTGTACAAAAACACAGGGTTCAAACCCAAACAAAAGAGCGAGGAGTACCTCGATTAAATAACACAAACGCACGATGATTATCACACGGGACGAGACCCGTAATCATCTGCGCAATCCACAAGTGGCACGAAAGCCCAAAACCCACAGCACAGGTTCTCACACGCACCAGCGGACATTGTAATACTAATCGACCGCTCAATGGAAACTAAAGGGCACACTTATACAAATACTAATCAGAGGGAATAGGGGACAAAAAGGTTCCGGAGGGATCCGTGATGAAATTTCCAAAGGGATCCGTGATGACAGTTCCAAAGGGATCCGTGATGAAAGTTCCGGAGGGATCCGTGATGAAAGTTCCGGAGGGATCCGTGATGAAAGTTCCGGAGGGATCCGTGATGAAAGTTCCGGAGGGATCCGTGATGAAAGTTCCGGAGGGATCCGTGATGAAAGTTCCGGAGGGATCCGTGATGAAAGTTCCGGAGGGATCCGTGATGAAAGTTCCGGAGGGATCCGTGATGAAAGTTCCGGAGGGATCCGTGATGGAAGTTCCGGAGGAATCCGTGATGAAAGCTCAGGAGATATTTGTGAGAACGCATCAAATGCAAAAACACATATCTGTAGTTTAAATTGACAGATTTTTGAAGGGATTTTGTTTTATTATGTTGTTTATATAGATTGAAGCACCTGGGTCTGTCCATCGACTCTCTATACATATTGTTTTACATTGTTCCGCGACTGACACAACCTGGTTCAATATGGGTCCCGACTGACACAACCTGGTTCAATATGGGTCCTGACTGACACAACCTGGTTCAATATGGGTCCTGACTGACACAACCTGGTTCAATATGGGTCCTGACTGACACAACCTGGTTCAATATGGGTCCCGACTGACACAACCTGGTTCAATATGGGTCCTGACTGACACAACCTGGTTCAATATGGGTCCCGACTGACACAACCTGGTTCAATATGGGTCCTGACTGACACAACCTGGTTCAATATGGGTCCCGACTGACACAACCTGGTTCAATATGGGTCCCGGGACAAAACCAGTTGAGAACTACTGTGTGTGGGTGTTGTGTGGGTGTTGTGTGGGTGTTGCGTGAGTGTTGTGTGGGTGTTGTGTGGGTGTTGTGTGGGTGTTGTGTGGATGTTGTGTGAGTGTTGTGTGAGTGTTGTGTGGGTGTTGTGTGGGTGTTGTGTGGGTGTTGTGTGGATGTTGTGTGAGTGTTGTGTGAGTGTTGTGTGGGTGTTGTGTGGGTGTTGTGTGAGTGTTGTGTGGGTGTTGTGTGGGTGTTGTGTGAGTGTTGTGTGGGTGTTGTGTGAGTGTTGTGTGGGTGTTGTGTGGATGTTGTGTGGATGTTGTGTGGGTGTTGTGTGATTGTTGTGTGGGTGTTGTGTGATTGTTGTGTGAGTGTTGTGTGAGTGTTGTGTGGGTGTTGTGTGAGTGTTGTGTGGGTGTTGTGTGGATGTTGTGTGGATGTTGTGTGGGTGTTGTGTGATTGTTGTGTGGGTGTTGTGTGGGTGTTGTGTGGGTGTTGTGTGATTGTTGTGTGGGTGTTGTGTGGGTGTTGTGTGAGTGTTGTGTGGGTGTTGTGTGAGTGTTGTGTGGGTGTTGTGTGAGTGTTGTGTGGGTGTTGTGTGGGTGTTGTGTGGGTGTTGTGTGGGTGTTGTGATATGAAAGTTTTTGGATTAAAAACCCATCAGACTTGGTAAGAATGCTTTTGGATTATAAAACTAGCCAATTTAAACCAGGAAAACCAAACGGATACTAATTAAAAGACTCATCCTGTTTCTGAGGACGTGCGTCTCTGTCCTACAATTCCCTTTAGGATCAAGTCTTGGTCGGGTGCAGAGCCAGTATTAATCTGTGTATGTCTCTACAGGGTTAGGATTAGGTCAAGTCATACCACTGTCTTCCCCTCTGTTTGCATGGTGTTATCACTTACCTGTTCACCCAGACATACTGGTGTTATCACTTACCTGTTCATCCAGACATACTGGTGTTACCTCTTACCTGTTCACCCAGACATACTGGTGTTACCACTTACCTGTTCACCCAGACATACTGGTGTTACCACTTACCTGTTCACCCAGACATACTGGTGTTATCACTTACCTCTTACCTGTTCACCCAGACATACTGGTGTTACCACTTACCTCTTACCTGTTCACCCAGACATACTGGTGTTACCACTTACCACTTACCTGTTCACCCAGACATACTGGTGTTACCACTTACCTGTTCACCCAGACATACTGGTGTTACCACTTACCTGTTCACCCAGACATACTGGTGTTACCACTTACCTGTACACCCAGACATACTGGTGTTACCACTTACCTGTTCACCCAGACATACTGGTGTTACCACTTACCTGTTCACCCAGACATACTGGTGTTATCATTTACCTGTTCACCCAGACATACTGGTGTTATCACTTACCTGTTCACCCAGATTTACTGGTGTTATCACTTACCTGTTCACCCAGACATACTGGTGTTACCACTTACCTGTTCACCCAGACATACTGGTGTTACCACTTACCTGTTCACCCAGACATACTGGTGTTATCACTTACCTGTTCACCCAGACATACTGGTGTTACCACTTACCTGTTCACCAAGACATACTGGTGTTATCACCTACCTGTTCACCCAGACATACTGGTGTTACCACTTACCTGTTCACCCAGACATACTGGTGTTACCACTTACCTGTTCACCCAGACATACTGGTGTTACCACTTACCTGTTCACCCAGACATACTGGTGTTACCACTTACCTGTTCACCCAGACATACTGGTGTTACCACTTACCTGTTCACCCAGATTTACTGGTGTTACCACTTACCTGTTCACCCAGACATACTGGTGTTACCACTTACCTGTTCACCCAGACATACTGGTGTTATCACTTACCTGTTCACCCAGACATACTGGTGTTACCTCTTACCTCTTACCTGTTCACCCAGACATACTGGTGTTACCACTTACCTGTTCACCAAGACATACTGGTGTTACCACTTACCTCTTACCTGTTCACCCAGACATACTGGTGTTATCACTTACCTGTTCACCCAGACATACTGGTGTTACCACCTACCTGTTCACACAGACATACTGGTGTTACCACTTACCTGTCCACCCAGACATACTGGTGTTACCACTTACCTGTTCACCCAGACATACTGGTGTTACCACTTACCTGTTCACCCAGACATACTGGTGTTACCACTTACCTGTTCACCCAGACATACTGGTGTTACCACTTACCTGTTCACCCAGACATACTGGTGTTATCTCTTACCTGTTCACCCAGACATACTGGTGTTACCACTTACCACTTAGCTGTTCACCCAGACATACTGGTGTTATCACTTACCTGTTCACCCAGACATACTGGTGTTACCACTTACCTCTTACCTGTTCACCCAGACATACTGGTGTTATCACTTACCTGTTCACCCAGACATACTGGTGTTACCACTTACCTCTTACCTGTTCACCCAGACATACTGGTGTTACCACTTACCTGTTCACCCAGACATACTGGTGTTACCACTTACCTGTTCACCCAGACATACTGGTGTTATCTCTTACCTGTTCACCAAGACATATTGGTGTTATCACTTACCTCTTACCTGTTCACCCAGACATACTGGTGTTACCACTTACCTGTTCACCCAGACATACTGGTGTTACCACTTACCTCTTACCTGTTCACCCAGACATACTGGTGTTATCACTTACCTGTTCACCCAGACATACTGGTTTTACCACTTACCTGTTCACCCAGACATACTGGTGTTACCACCTCCTGTTCACCCAGACATACTGGTGTTACCACTTACCTGTTCACCCAGACATACTGGTGTTACCTCTTACCTGTGCACCCAGACATACTGGTGTTATCACATACCTGTTCACCCAGACATACTGGTGTTACCTCTTACCTGTTCACCCAGACATACTGGTGTTACCACTTACCTGTTCCCCCAGACATACTGGTGTTACCACTTACCTGTTCACCCAGACATACTGGTGTTATCACTTACCTGTTCACCCAGACATACTGGTGTTACCACTTACCTGTTCACCCAGACATACTGGTGTTATCTCTTACCTGTTCACCCAGACATACTGGTGTTACCACTTACCACATACCTGTTCACCCAGACATACTGGTGTTACCACTTACCTCTTACCTGTTCACCCAGACATACTGGTGTTATCACTTACCTGTTCACCCAGACATACTGGTGTTATCACTTACCTGTTCACCCAGATTTACTGGTGTTATCACTTACCTGTTCACCCAGACATACTGGTGTTACCACTTACCTGTTCACCCAGATTTACTGGTGTTACCACTTACCTGTTCACCCAGACATACTGGTGTTACCACTTACCTGTTCACCCAGACATACTGGTGTTATCACTTACCTGTTCACCCAGACATACTGGTGTTACCACTTACCTGTTCACCAAGACATACTGGTGTTATCACCTACCTGTTCACCCAGACATACTGGTGTTACCACTTACCTGTTCACCCAGACATACTGGTGTTACCACTTACCTGTTCACCCAGACATACTGGTGTTACCACTTACCTGTTCACCCAGACATACTGGTGTTACCACTTACCTGTTCACCTAGATTTACTGGTGTTACCACTTACCTGTTCACCCAGACATACTGGTGTTACCACTTACCTGTTCACCCAGATTTACTGGTGTTACCACTTACCTGTTCACCCAGACATACTGGTGTTACCACTTACCTGTTCACCCAGACATACTGGTGTTATCACTTACCTGTTCACCCAGACATACTGGTGTTACCACTTACCTGTTCACCAAGACATACTGGTGTTATCACCTACCTGTTCACCCAGACATACTGGTGTTACCACTTACCTGTTCACCCAGACATACTGGTGTTACCACTTACCTGTTCACCCAGACATACTGGTGTTACCACTTACCTCTTACCTGTTCACCCAGACATACTGGTGTTATCAATTACCTGTTCACCCAGACATACTGGTGTTACCACCTACCTGTTCACCCAGACATACTGGTGTTACCACTTACCTGTTCACCCAGACATACTGGTGTTACCACTTACCTGTTCACCCAGACATACTGGTGTTACCACTTACCTGTTCACCCAGACATACTGGTGTTACCACTTACCTGTTCACCCAGACATACTGGTGTTACCACTTACCTGTTCACCCAGACATACTGGTGTTACCACTTACCTGTTCACCCAGACATACTGGTGTTATCTCTTACCTGTTCACCCAGACATACTGGTGTTACCACTTACCACTTAGCTGTTCACCCAGACATACTGGTGTTATCACTTACCTGTTCACCCAGACATACTGGTGTTACCACTTACCTCTTACCTGTTCACCCAGACATACTGGTGTTATCACTTACCTGTTCACCAAGACATATTGGTGTTATCACTTACCTCTTACCTGTTCACCCAGACATACTGGTGTTACCACTTACCTGTTCACCCAGACATACTGGTGTTACCACTTACCTCTTACCTGTTCACCCAGACATACTGGTGTTACCACTTACCACTTAGCTGTTCACCCAGACATACTGGTGTTACCACTTACCTGTTCACCCAGACATACTGGTGTTACCACTTACCTCTTACCTGTTCACCCAGACATACTGGTGTTATCACTTACCTGTTCACCCAGACATACTGGTGTTACCACTTACCTGTTCACCCAGACATACTGGTGTTACCACCTACCTGTTCACCCAGACATACTGGTGTTACCACTTACCTTTTCACCCAGACATACTGGTGTTACCTCTTACCTGTGCACCCAGACATACTGGTGTTATCACATACCTGTTCACCCAGACATACTGGTGTTACCTCTTACCTGTTCACCCAGACATACTGGTGTTACCTCTTACCTGTTCCCCCAGACATACTGGTGTTACCACTTACCTGTTCACCCAGACATACTGGTTTTATCACTTACCTGTTCACCCACATGTACTGGTGTTACTACTTACCTGTTCACCCAGACATACTGGTGATATCACTTACCTGTTCACCCAGACATACTGGTGTTATCACTTACCTGTTCACCCAGACATACTGGTGTTATCACTTACCTGTTCACCCAGACATACTGGTGTTACCACTTACCTGTTCACCCAGACATACTGGTGTTATCACTTACCTGTTCACCCACATGTACTGGTGTTTCTACTTACCTGTTCACCCAGACATACTGGTGTTACCACTTACCTGTTCACCCAAACATACTGGTGTTACCACTTACCACTTACCTGTTCACCCAGACATACTGGTGTTACCACTTACCTCTTACCTGTTCACCCAGACATACTGGTGTTATCACTTACCTCTTACCTGTTCACCCAGACATACTGGTGTTACCACTTACCACTTACCTGTTCACCCAGACATACTGGTGTTACCACTTACCTGTTCACCCAGACATACTGGTGTTATCACTTACCTGTTCACCCAGACATACTGGTGTTACCACTTACCTGTTCACCCAGATTTACTGGTGTTACCACTTACCTGTTCACCCAGACATACTGGTGTTACCACT
This sequence comes from Salvelinus fontinalis, assembly GCF_029448725.1. Taxonomy (NCBI): domain Eukaryota; kingdom Metazoa; phylum Chordata; class Actinopteri; order Salmoniformes; family Salmonidae; genus Salvelinus; species Salvelinus fontinalis. Next base: position 68,783,564 of record NC_074671.1, on the reverse strand, counting down.
TACCTGTTCACCCAGACATACTGGTGTAATCACTTACCTGTTCACCCAGACATACTGGTGTTACCACTTACCTGTTCACCAAGACATACTGGTGTTATCACCTACCTGTTCACCCAGACATACTGGTGTTACCACTTACCTGTTCACCCAGACATACTGGTGTTACCACTTACCTGTTCACCCAGACATACTGGTGTTACCACTTACCTCTTACCTGTTCACCCAGACATACTGGTGTTATCAATTACCTGTTCACCCAGACATACTGGTGTTACCACCTACCTGTTCACCCAGACATACTGGTGTTACCACTTACCTGTTCACCCAGACATACTGGTGTTACCACTTACCTGTTCACCCAGACATACTGGTGTTACCACTTACCTGTTCACCCAGACATACTGGTGTTACCACTTACCTGTTCACCCAGACATACTGGTGTTACCACTTACCTGTTCACCCAGACATACTGGTGTTACCACTTACCTGTTCACCCAGACATACTGGTGTTATCTCTTACCTGTTCACCCAGACATACTGGTGTTACCACTTACCACTTAGCTGTTCACCCAGACATACTGGTGTTATCACTTACCTGTTCACCCAGACATACTGGTGTTACCACTTACCTCTTACCTGTTCACCCAGACATACTGGTGTTATCACTTACCTGTTCACCAAGACATATTGGTGTTATCACTTACCTCTTACCTGTTCACCCAGACATACTGGTGTTACCACTTACCTGTTCACCCAGACATACTGGTGTTACCACTTACCTCTTACCTGTTCACCCAGACATACTGGTGTTATCACTTACCTGTTCACCCAGACATACTGGTGTTACCACTTACCTGTTCACCCAGACATACTGGTGTTACCACCTACCTGTTCACCCAGACATACTGGTGTTACCACTTACCTGTTCACCCAGACATACTGGTGTTACCTCTTACCTGTGCACCCAGACGTACTGGTGTTATCACATACCTGTTCACCCAGACATACTGGTGTTACCTCTTACCTGTTCACCCAGACATACTGGTGTTACCACTTACCTGTTCCCCCAGACATACTGGTGTTACCACTTACCTGTTCACCCAGACATACTGGTTTTATCACTTACCTGTTCACCCACATGTACTGGTGTTACTACTTACCTGTTCACCCAGACATACTGGTGATATCACTTACCTGTTCACCCAGACATACTGGTGTTATCACTTACCTGTTCACCCAGACATACTGGTGTTATCACTTACCTGTTCACCCAGACATACTGGTGTTACCACTTACCACTTACCTGTTCACCCAGACATACTGGTGTTACCACTTACCTCTTACCTGTTCACCCAGACATACTGGTGTTAACACTTACCACTTACCTGTTCACCCAGACATACTGGTGTTACCACTTACCTGTTCACCCAGACATACTGGTGTTATCACTTACCTGTTCACCCAGACATACTGGTGTTACCACTTACCTGTTCACCCAGACATACTGGTGTTACCACTTACCTGTTCACCCAGACATACTGGTGTTACCACTTACCACTTACCTGTTCACCCAGACATACTGGTGTTACCACTTACCTGTTCACCCAGACATACTGGTGTTATCACTTACCTGTTCACCCACATGTACTGGTGTTACTACTTACCTGTTCACCCAGACATACTGGTGTTACCACTTACCTGTTCACCCAAACATACTGGTGTTACCACTTACCACTTACCTGTTCACCCAGACATACTGGTGTTACCACTTACCTCTTACCTGTTCACCCAGACATACTGGTGTTATCACTTACCTGTTCACCCAGACATACTGGTGTTATCACTTACCACTTACCTGTTCACCCAGACATACTGGTGTTACCACTTACCTCTTACCTGTTCACCCAGACATACTGGTGTTACCACTTACCTCTTACCTGTTCACCCAGACATACTGGTGTTATCACTTACCTGTTCACCCAGACATACTGGTGTTATCACTTACCACTTACCTGTTCACCCAGACATACTGGTGTTACCACTTACCTCTTACCTGTTCACCCAGACATACTGGTGTTACCACTTACCACTTACCTGTTCACCCAGACCTACTGGTGTTACCACTTACCTGTTCACCCAGACATACTGGTGTTACCACCTACCTGTTCACCCAGACATACTGGTGGTACCACCTACCTGTTCACCCAGACATACTGGTTGTACCACTTACCTGTTCACCCAGACATACTGGTGGTACCACTTACCTCTTACCTGTTCACCCAGACATACTGGTGTTATCACTTACCACTTACCTGTTCACCCAGACCTACTGGTGTTACCACTTACCTGTTCACCCAGACATACTGGTGTTACCACTTACCTGTTCACCCAGACATACTGGTGTTACCACTTACCTCTTACCTGTTCACCCAGACATACTGGTGTTATCAATTACCTGTTCACCCAGACATACTGGTGTTACCACCTACCTGTTCACCCAGACATACTGGTGTTACCACTTACCTGTTCACCCAGACATACTGGTGTTACCACTTACCTGTTCACCCAGACATACTGGTGTTACCACTTACCTGTTCACCCAGACATACTGGTGTTACCACTTACCTGTTCACCCAGACATACTGGTGTTACCACTTACCTGTTCACCCAGACATACTGGTGTTACCACTTACCTGTTCACCCAGACATACTGGTGTTATCTCTTACCTGTTCACCCAGACATACTGGTGTTACCACTTACCACTTAGCTGTTCACCCAGACATACTGGTGTTATCACTTACCTGTTCACCCAGACATACTGGTGTTACCACTTACCTCTTACCTGTTCACCCAGACATACTGGTGTTATCACTTACCTGTTCACCAAGACATATTGGTGTTATCACTTACCTCTTACCTGTTCACCCAGACATACTGGTGTTACCACTTACCTGTTCACCCAGACATACTGGTGTTACCACTTACCTCTTACCTGTTCACCCAGACATACTGGTGTTACCACTTACCACTTAGCTGTTCACCCAGACATACTGGTGTTACCACTTACCTGTTCACCCAGACATACTGGTGTTACCACTTACCTCTTACCTGTTCACCCAGACATACTGGTGTTATCACTTACCTGTTCACCCAGACATACTGGTGTTACCACTTACCTGTTCACCCAGACATACTGGTGTTACCACCTACCTGTTCACCCAGACATACTGGTGTTACCACTTACCTTTTCACCCAGACATACTGGTGTTACCTCTTACCTGTGCACCCAGACATACTGGTGTTATCACATACCTGTTCACCCAGACATACTGGTGTTACCTCTTACCTGTTCACCCAGACATACTGGTGTTACCTCTTACCTGTTCCCCCAGACATACTGGTGTTACCACTTACCTGTTCACCCAGACATACTGGTTTTATCACTTACCTGTTCACCCACATGTACTGGTGTTACTACTTACCTGTTCACCCAGACATACTGGTGATATCACTTACCTGTTCACCCAGACATACTGGTGTTATCACTTACCTGTTCACCCAGACATACTGGTGTTATCACTTACCTGTTCACCCAGACATACTGGTGTTACCACTTACCACTTACCTGTTCACCCAGACATACTGGTGTTACCACTTACCTCTTACCTGTTCACCCAGACATACTGGTGTTACCACTTACCACTTACCTGTTCACCCAGACATACTGGTGTTACCACTTACCTGTTCACCCAGACATACTGGTGTTATCACTTACCTGTTCACCCAGACATACTGGTGTTACCACTTACCTGTTCACCCAGATTTACTGGTGTTACCACTTACCTGTTCACCCAGACATACTGGTGTTACCACTTACCTGTTCACCCAGACATACTGGTGTTATCACTTACCTGTTCACCCAGACATACTGGTGTTACCACTTACCTGTTCACCAAGACATACTGGTGTTATCACCTACCTGTTCACCCAGACATACTGGTGTTACCACTTACCTGTTCACCCAGACATACTGGTGTTACCACTTACCTGTTCACCCAGACATACTGGTGTTACCACTTACCTCTTACCTGTTCACCCAGACATACTGGTGTTATCAATTACCTGTTCACCCAGACATACTGGTGTTACCACCTACCTGTTCACCCAGACATACTGGTGTTACCACTTACCTGTTCACCCAGACATACTGGTGTTACCACTTACCTGTTCACCCAGACATACTGGTGTTACCACTTACCTGTTCACCCAGACATACTGGTGTTACCACTTACCTGTTCACCCAGACATACTGGTGTTACCACTTACCTGTTCACCCAGACATACTGGTGTTACCACTTACCTGTTCACCCAGACATACTGGTGTTATCTCTTACCTGTTCACCCAGACATACTGGTGTTACCACTTACCTGTTCACCCAGACATACTGGTGTTACCACTTACCTCTTACCTGTTCACCCAGACATACTGGTGTTATCACTTACCTGTTCACCAAGACATATTGGTGTTATCACTTACCTCTTACCTGTTCACCCAGACATACTGGTGTTACCACTTACCTGTTCACCCAGACATACTGGTGTTACCACTTACCTCTTACCTGTTCACCCAGACATACTGGTGTTATCACTTACCTGTTCACCCAGACATACTGGTGTTACCACTTACCTGTTCACCCAGACATACTGGTGTTACCACCTACCTGTTCACCCAGACATACTGGTGTTACCACTTACCTGTTCATCCAGACATACTGGTGTTACCTCTTACCTGTGCACCCAGACGTACTGGTGTTATCACATACCTGTTCACCCAGACATACTGGTGTTACCTCTTACCTGTTCACCCAGACATACTGGTGTTACCACTTACCTGTTCACCCACATGTACTGGTGTTACTACTTACCTGTTCACCCAGACATACTGGTGATATCACTTACCTGTTCACCCAGACATACTGGTGTTATCACTTACCTGTTCACCCAGACATACTGGTGTTATCACTTACCTGTTCACCCAGACATACTGGTGTTACCACTTACCACTTACCTGTTCACCCAGACATACTGGTGTTACCACTTACCTCTTACCTGTTCACCCAGGCATACTGGTGTTACCACTTACCACTTACCTGTTCACCCAGACATACTGGTGTTACCACTTACCTGTTCACCCAGACATACTGGTGTTATCACTTACCTGTTCACCCAGACATACTGGTGGTACCACCTACCTGTTCACCCAGACATACTGGTTGTACCACTTACCTGTTCACCCAGACATACTGGTGGTACCACTTACCTCTTACCTGTTCACCCAGACATACTGGTGTTATCACTTACCTGTTCACCCAGACATACTGGTGTTATCTCTTACCTGTTCACCCAGACATACTGGTGTTACCACTTACCACTTACCTGTTCACCCAGACATACTGGTGTTACCACTTACCTGTTCACCCAGACATACTGGTGTTACCTCTTACCTGTTCACCCAGACGTACTGGTGTTACCACCTACCTGTTCACCCAGACGTACTTGACCTCAGCTCAGATTGAAGGTCTTTCCGATGCCCACCCTCCATCCTTTGAAGGGACATAACAGGATAACAGGTGATGCTGCTGTTTTACACCGAGGCCGAGCGTACCAGGCAATGATGTAACCAGTCAGGATGCTCTCAATGGTGCAGCTGTAGAACCTTTTGAGGATCTCAGTACCCATGCCAAATCTTTTGAATTTCCTGAGGGGGGTGGGGGGGATAGGCTTTGTCTCTGACCTCCTCCCTATAGGATGTCTCGCCGTTGTCTGTTATCAGGCCTACCACTGTTGTGTCGTCTGCAAACTTAATGATGGTGCTGGAGTCGTGCCTGGCCATGCAGTTGTGGGTGAACAGGGAGTACAGGAGGGGACTGAGCACGCACCCCTGGGGAGCTCCAGTGTTGAATCAAATGTCATTGTTCCGGAGGCCATATTTGTCCCAAATGGCACCCTATTCCCTATGTAGTGCAGAGCCCTTTATTCCTTGGTCTAAAGTAGTGCACTACTTCTCCATGGACCCTTGGTCTAAAGTAGTGCACTACTTATCCGTGGACCCTGGTCTAAAGTAGTGCACTACTTAGGGAATAGGGCACCATTTGTGACGCACTTCTCCATGGACCCTGGTCTAAAGTAGTGCACTACTTATCCATGGACCCTTGGTCTAAAGTAGTGCACTACTTAGGGAATAGGGCACCATTTTTGATGTACTTCTCCATGGACCCTGGTCTAAAGTAGTGCACTACTTATCCATGGACCCTTGGTATAAAGTAGTGCACTACTTAGGGAATAGGGCACCATTTGTGACACACATCCAGACTTCCAGGAGATATGCTCTCTGTCTGTCCTAGACTGAGCCGTGTCAGAGAGAGTGAGTGAGCAGCAAATCAGACTATGTTTATATTCATGAGAGTTATCACAATTGTTTAGCTTCTCTATCTGTTTGCATCATAGCTCTCTATTTTCCAACTCTAAAATTGCACCGTATTGTGGTCATGATATTGTCGAATTTCCCAGCATTTCAACTTTTTAGGCCCCGGGTACTTGGGAGTGGACGGATGCAATCAAATTGTTTTCTGGATTCTGCTAGATTTTTGTTTTGTGGAACCCAGGAGTGTTGTGGAATCAACAGTGGGCCACATCTGTGATTGCGAAAGAGAATCACCCTTCAACACTGGCTTAGGTCCAAAAGAGCACCCTTTTCCGTATAGGCTACAGTGCACTATGAGTACTGGTCAAAAGTAGTGCACCATATATAGGGAATAGGGTTCCATTTGGAATTCAGGCCACTGTCTGCCCGGATCCATCATGATTGAGAAGGTGTGAAAAACGAAACAGAATCGTCCGTTGCCTAATTGGCATTCTCTGTCCATCACCATCATTTGAGACCCTTTTCCTCCACTCCCCACTCCTCCTCCTCCTTCGCACCGCTCCTCCTCCTCCCCACTCCTCCTCCTCCCTGCTCCTCCTCCTCCCCACTCCCCCTCCTCCCCTCTCCTCCTCGCTCCTCCTCCTCACTCCTCCTCCTCTTCCCCGCTCCTCCTCCCCACTCCTCCTCCTCTTCCCCGCTCCTCCTCCCCACTCCTCCTCCACCCTGCTCCTACTCCTCCCTGCTCCTCACTCCTCCTCCTCCTCCCCACTCCTCCTCCCCCTCCCCACTCCTCCTCCCTGCTCCTCACTCCTCCTCCTCCTCCTCCCTGCTCCTCACTCCTCCTCCTCCCTCCTCCTCCTCCCCACTCCTCCTCCTCCCTCCTCCTTCTTCCCTCTCCTCCTCCTCCCCACACCTCCTCCTCCTCCCTGCTCCCCCTCCACACTCCTCCTCCCCTCTCCTCCCCACACCTCCCCCTCCTCCTCCCCACACCTCCTCCTCCCTGCTCCCCCTCCCCACTCATCCTCCCCTCTCCTCCTCCCCACATCTCCTCCTTGCTCCTCCTATTGTTTGTCTTCTCTAGTCTGTTTTTTGGAGAGGTAGGAGTTAATTGTCTGTTTTTTTGCCAAAAGGCAGATGCCACTCTGGTGATTTGAATATTATAATACGTAGCAGAGACCTGCTATGCACAACTGATAAACTCCTCGGTATGCAAATGTCAAGCAATTAAAACTGCAACACAGCCCGGAGACTTTTAGCATTTACAGGCTCACCACGCGTTCCGGTGACCCACACTACTGCAAATATGAAATCTCTCCGCTGTATAAAAGTTAGACAACTACTGGATCCCACAGTCTTTATAACTTACCCTTCACCGATGCTGTTGTTTCATTCATGAGTCAGCATCTATGAGCTCTGTCCATTTGCCAGTAGCCTGACAAAGTAGACCCGTTCTGATTTGATGCTGGCCACATATTGTTGCTTTTAAATTCACCCATTTTATTTGTTTTTTGAAGCCCGGTCAAACCTGCAATAGTAATGTTTATGTGCAACGTCCACAAATACAGGAAACGGCAACGTAAAGTGTCTCAACATGGCGTTTCCACGAGCCGCCGGCAGAGCTTCAATGCACCTTGGCATAGATTCTACAAGTGTCTGGGAAAACTATTGGAGGGATGACATGCCATTCTTCCATGAGAAACGACATCATTTGGTGTTTGCTGCGCCGCTATAGAGTCTACCACGCACACACACACACACACACACACACACACACACACACACACACACACACACACACACACACACACACACACACACACACACACACACACACACACGTCTACATAAAATAATGGGCAACTGGGCATTTTTATACATGACCCTGAGCATGATGGGATGGTAATTGCTTAATTAACTCAGGAACAACACTGGTGTAGGAACACCTGCTTTTCACGATATACTTTGTATCCCTCATATACTCTATATTTCTATGTTATACATTCTATGTTCTGTATTCTATGTTCTGTGTCTTTTTGGTCCCAGACTTGCCGTGTGTTAGCAGAGAGGACAGTCTATGACTTGGGTGATTGAAGTCTTTGACCATTGCTAGGGCCTTCCTCTGTCACCGTCTGGTATAGAGGTCCTGGATGGCAGGGAGCTTGGCCCGAGTGATGTACTGGGTCGTACGCACTACCCTCTGCAGCGTATAGATGCCGAACAGGTGCCGTACCAGGCGGGTCAGGATGCTCTCGATGGTTCAGCTGCCGTACCAGGTGGGTCAGGATGCTCTCGATGGTTCAGCTGCCGTACCAGGCGGGTCAGGATGCTCTCGATGGTTCAGCTGCCGTACCAGGCGGGTCAGGATGCTCTCGATGGTTCAGCTGCCGTACCAGGCGGGTCAGGATGCTCTCGATGGTGCAGCTCTACAACTTTTTTTATTTATAATTTATTTTACCTTTTTTTAAACCAGGTAAGCTAGTTGAGAGCAAGTTCTCACTTATAACTGCGACCTGGCCAATCTATTCCAAAATGTGTTTTTTGAGGATCTGAGGTCCCATGCCAAATCTTTTCAGCCTCCTGAGGGGAAATAGGCGTTTGTCGTGCCCTCTTCACTGCTGTGTTGGTGTGTTTGGACCATGATAGGTTGTTAGTGATGTAGACGCCAAGGTACCGGAAGCTCTCGACCCGCTCCACTACAGAATGGGGGCGTGCTCAGCCCTTCTTCTCCCGTAGACCACGATCAGCTCTTTGTTTTGTCTTGCTCACGTTGAGGGAGAGGTTGTTGTCAGATTTAAAACCTAGTTGGAGCGAGTAGTCGCATTTCGCTTCGCTCCACAGGTAGTATTACATTTAATTTAATTTCATTATAGTACAACGGTTTGATTTGTTTGATCTTAGCACTTTTTTCTTAGCTAGCTACATAGCCGTCTTTGTATCAAAGATAATTGTGTAGTTTAGATTATTATCGAATTATCGAATCTTCTAACGTTGTCAACACTGCTAGCTAGCCAGCTAGCCAACTTCTACCGAATCATTACAACGGAACGATTTGATTAGTGTAGTGTTAGCTAGCTACATAGTTGTCTTTGCTGTCTTTGTATCTAAGATAATTGTGTAGTTTAGAGTAATTATCTAGCCAGTTATCGAGGTTACCTAGCCAGCTCCACTTTCAAACAAAGTCAGCTAGCCAGCTATTTTCGCCGTCCTAACGTTGTCAACACTGCTAGCTAGCCAGCTAGCCAACTTCTACCGAAACAGTACAACGGAACGATTTGATTAGTGTAGTGTTAGCTAGCTACATAGTTGTCTTTGCTGTCTTTGTATCTAAGATAATTGTGTAGTTTAGAGTAATTATCTAGCCAGTTATCGAGGTTACCTAGCCAGCTCCACTTTCAAACAAAGTCAGCTAGCCAGCTATTTTCGCCGTCCTAACGTTGTCAACACTGTTAGCTAGCCAGCTAGCCAACTTCTACCGAAACAGTACAACGGAACGATTTGATTAGTGTAGTGTTAGCTAGCTACATAGTTGTCTTTGCTGTCTTTGTATCTAAGATAAATGTGTAGTTTAGAGTAATTATCTAGCCAGTTATCGAGGTTACCTAGCCAGCTCCACTTTCAAACAAAGTCAGCTAGCCAACTATTTTCGCCGTCCTAACGTTGTCAACACTGCTAGCTAGCCAGCTAGCCAACTTCTACCGAAACAGTACAACGGAACGATTTGATTAGTGTAGTGTTAGCTAGCTACATAGTTGTCTTTGCTGTCTTTGTATCTAAGATAATTGTGTAGTTTAGAGTAATTATCTAGCCAGTTATCGAGGTTACCTAGCCAGCTCCACTTTCAAACAAAGTCAGCTAGCCAGCTATTTTCGCCGTCCTAACGTTGTCAACACTGTTAGCTAGCCAGCTAGCCAACTTCTACCGAAACAGTACAACGGAACGATTTGATTAGTGTAGTGTTAGCTAGCTACATAGTTGTCTTTGCTGTCTTTGTATCTAAGATAAATGTGTAGTTTAGAGTAATTATCTAGCCAGTTATCGAGGTTACCTAGCCAGCTCCACTTTCAAACAAAGTCAGCTAGCCAACTATTTTCGCCGTCCTAACGTTGTCAACACTGCTAGCTAGCCAGCTAGCCAACTTCTACCGAAACAGTACAACGGAACGATTTGATTAGTGTAGTGTTAGCTAGCTACATAGTTGTCTTTGCTGTCCTTGTATCTAAGATAATTGTGCAGTTTAGAGTAATTATCTAGCCAGTTATCGAGGTTACCTAGCCAGTTATCGAGGCTACCTAGCCAGCAACACTTTCAAAAAAAGTCAACAACGCAGCCACTGCTAGCTAGCCTACTTCACCAGTCAGCAGTACTGCATCATTTTAATCATTTTAAACAATAAGATTTTTGCTACGTAAGCTTAACTTTCTGAACATTCGAGACGTGTAGTCCACTTGTCATTCCAATCTCCTTAGCATTAGCGTAGCCTCTTCTGTAGCCTGTCAACTATGTGTCTGTCTATCCCTGTTCTCTCCTCTCTGCACAGACCATACAAACGCTTCACACCGCTTGGCCGCTGCCATCCTAACCTGGTGGTCCCAGCGCGCACGACCCACGTGGAGTTCCAGGTCTCCGGCAGCCTCTGGAACTGCCGATCTGCGGCCAACAAAGCAGAGTTCATCTCAGCCTATGCTTCCCTCCAGTCCCTCGACTTCTTGGCACTGACGGAAACATGGATTACCACAGATAACACTGCTACTCCTACTGCTCTCTCCTCGTCTGCCCACGTGTTCTCGCACACCCCGAGAGCTTCTGGTCAGCGGGGTGGTGGCACTGGGATCCTCATCTCTCCCAAGTGGACATTCTCTCTTTCTCCCCTGACCCATCTGTCTATCGCCTCCTTTGAATTCCATGCTGTCACAGTTACCAGCCCTTTCAAGCTTAACATCCTTATCATTTATCGCCCTCCAGGTTCCCTTGGAGAGTTCATCAATGAGCTTGATGCCTTGATAAGTTCCTTCCCTGAGGATGGCTCACCTCTCACAGTTCTGGGTGACTTTAACCTCCCCACGTCTACCTTTGACTCATTCCTCTCTGCCTCCCTCTTTCCACTCCTCTCCTCTTTTGACCTCACCCTCTCACCTTCCCCCCCTACTCACAAGGCAGGCAATACGCTTGACCTCATCTTTACTAGATGCTGTTCTTCCACTAATCTCATTGCAACTCCCCTCCAAGTCTCCGACCACTACCTTGTATCCTTTTCCCTCTCGCTCTCATCCAACACTTCCCACTCTGCCCCTACTCGGATGGTATCGCGCCGTCCCAACCTTCGCTCTCTCTCCCCCGCTACTCTCTCCTCTTCCATCCTATCATCTCTTCCCTCTGCTCAAACCTTCTCCAACCTATCTCCTGATTCTGCCTCCTCAACCCTCCTCTCCTCCCTTTCTGCATCCTTTGACTCTCTATGTCCCCTATCCTCCAGGCCGGCTCGGTCCTCCCCTCCTGCTCCGTGGCTCGACGACTCATTGCGAGCTCACAGAACAGGGCTCCGGGCAGCCGAGCGGAAATGGAGGAGAACTCGCCTCCCTGCGGACCTGGCATCCTTTCACTCCCTCCTCTCTACATTTTCCTCTTCTGTCTCTGCTGCTAAAGCCACTTTCTACCACTCTAAATTCCAAGCATCTGCCTCTAACCCTAGGAAGCTCTTTGCCACCTTCTCCTCCCTCCTGAATCCTCCCCGCCCCCCCCTCCTCCCTCTCTGCGGATGACTTCGTCAACCATTTTGAAAAGAAGGTCGACGACATCCAATCCTCGTTTGCTAAGTCAAACGACACCGCTGGTTCTGCTCACACTGCCCTACCCTGTGCTTTGACCTCTTTCTCCCCTCTCTCCCCAGATGAAATCTTGCGTCTTGTGACGGCCGGCCGCCCAACAACCTGCCCGCTTGACCCTCTCCCCTCCTCTCTTCTCCAGACCATTTCCGGAGACCTTCTCCCTTACCTCACCTCGCTCATCAACTCATCCTTGACCGCTGGCTACGTCCCTTCCGTCTTCAAGAGAGCGAGAGTTGCACCCCTTCTGAAAAAACCTACACTCGATCCCTCCGATGTCAACAACTACAGACCAGTATCCCTTCTTTCTTTTCTCTCCAAAACTCTTGAACGTGCCGTCCTTGGCCAGCTCTCCTGCTATCTCTCTCAGAATGACCTTCTTGATCCAAATCAGTCAGGTTTCAAGACTAGTCATTCAACTGAGACTGCTCTTCTCTGTGTCACGGAGGCGCTCCGCACTGCTAAAGCTAACTCTCTCTCCTCTGCTCTCATCCTTCTAGACCTATCGGCTGCCTTTGATACTGTGAACCATCAGATCCTCCTCTCCACCCTCTCCGAGTTGGGCATCTCCGGCGCGGCCCACGCTTGGATTGCGTCCTACCTGACAGGTCGCTCCTACCAGGTGGCGTGGCGAGAATCTGTCTCCTCACCACGTGCTCTTACCACTGGTGTCCCCCAGGGCTCTGTTCTAGGCCCTCTCCTATTCTCGCTATGCACCAAGTCACTTGGCTCTGTCATAACCTCACATGGTCTCTCATCATTGCTATGCAGACGACACACAATTAATCTTCTCCTTTCCCCCTTCTGATAACCAGGTGGCGAATCGCATCTCTGCATGTCTGGCAGACATATCAGTGTGGATGACGGATCACCACCTCAAGCTGAACCTCGGCAAGACGGAGCTGCTCTTCCTCCCGGGGAAGGACTGCCCGTTCCATGATCTCGCCATCACGGTTGACAACTCCATTGTGTCCTCCTCCCAGAGCGCTAAGAACCTTGGCGTGATCCTGGACAACACCCTGTCGTTCTCAACTAACATCAAGGCGGTGGCCCGTTCCTGTAGGTTCATGCTCTACAACATCCGCAGAGTACGACCCTGCCTCACACAGGAAGCGGCGCAGGTCCTAATCCAGGCACTTGTCATCTCCCGTCTGGATTACTGCAACTCGCTGTTGGCTGGGCTCCCTGCCTGTGCCATTAAACCCCTACAACTCATCCAGAACGCCGCAGCCCGTCTGGTGTTCAACCTTCCCAAGTTCTCTCACGTCACCCCGCTCCTCCGCTCTCTCCACTGGCTTCCAGTTGAAGCTCGCATCCGCTACAAGACCATGGTGCTTGCCTACGGAGCTGTGAGGGGAACGGCACCTCCGTACCTTCAGGCTCTGATCAAGCCCTACACCCAAACAAGGGCACTGCGTTCATCCACCTCTGGCCTGCTCGCCTCCCTACCTCTGAGGAAGTACAGATCCCGCTCAGCCCAGTCAAAACTGTTTGCTGCTCTGGCACCCCAATGGTGGAACAAACTCCCTCACGACGCCAGGACAACGGAGTCAATCACCACCTTCCGGAGACACCTGAAACCCCACCTCTTTAAGGAATACCTAGGATAGGATAAAGTAATCCTTCTAACCCCCCCCCCCCCCTTAAAAGATTTAGATGCACTATTGTAAAGTGGCTGTTCCACTGGATATCATAAGGTGAATGCACCAATTTGTAAGTCGCTCTGGATAAGAGCGTCTGCTAAATGACTTAAATGTAATGTAAATGTGCTGGCACCACACTGCCAGGGTCTCTGACCTCCTCCCTATAGGCTGTGTCATTGTTATCTGTGATCAGGCCTACCACCATCGTTAAAGGACTTACTCACATCAGCTACAAACAGCGTGATCACACAGTCATCAGGAACAGCTGGTGCTCTCGTGCATGGTTCAATGTCGCTTGCCTCCAAGCGAGCATAGAAGGCATTCAGCTCGTATGGTAGGCCTCGCGTCAATGAACAGCATTCACATGACATGTTTTGTCTTGCCCATTCGTCCTCTATGAATGACAGACATACACAATCCATGTCTCGATTGTCTGAAGGATTAAACATCCTTCTTTCTCTTCCCCTTCATCTACACTGATTGAAGAGGATTTAACCCATCTCTTCCCCTTCATCTACGCTGATTGAAGAGGATTTAACAACTAAGAAACATCAGTGTTCTGTGCTCTAAAATTTGTGTATGTTCTTTGTTCTCTGTTCTCATAGCCACCAGACACCAGACACGGCTGTTGTCGAAGCTGGACCTACACCGAGTCACTCCTGTTGGACGGTGTTAAATCTATAACAGCTGTCAGAGCAGTCTGTGGGACAAACAGACGTGATCCCCCTTCTTTCAATAAAGGGATTATCAGGTTGATCTGACCGAGCGATTACATAGATCTCTCACAGAGCCTGTTGAAGAGCCTGTTTGTTCTCGTCTTGATCCTTGTCTATGGATGCTTTAACTTTAGGATATGACTCCTAGCCAGGTTCCTAACGTGATTTAGGATGTTCACTGGAAAAGTATAACCGTTGTGAGTAGGGTAAACAGAACTTTATATTTGACCATGTGAACCAACTGTTTGTTCTCTGTATAATCCCTTCCTATAGACCAACTGTTCTCTGTATAATCCCTTCCTATAGACCAGCTGTTCTCTGTATAATCCCCTTCCTATAGACCAACTGTTCTCTGTATAATCCCTTCCTATAGACCAACTGTTCTCTGTATAATCCCTTCCTATAGACCAACTGTTCTCTGTATAATCCCTTCCTATAGACCAACTGTTCTCTGTATAATCCCCGTCCTATAGACCAACTGTTCTCTGTATAATCCCTTCCTATAGACCAACTGTTCTCTGTATAATCCCTTCCTATAGGCCAGCTGTTCTCTGTATAATCCCTTCCTATAGACCAACTGTTCTCTGTATAATCCCTTCCTATAGACCAGCTGTTCTCTGTATAATCCCTTCCTATGGACCAACTGTTCTCTGTATAATCCCTTCCTATGGATGCTAGTACCTTTATTTACATTTAAGTCATTTATCCAGAGCGACTTACAAATTGGAAAGTTCATACATATTCATCCTGGTCCCCCCGTGGGGAATGAACCCACAACCCTGGCGTTGCAAGCGCCATGCTCTACCAACTGAGCCACACGGGAGCTTTATCACATTACTCAAATCAAATTGTTTTTGTGACATGTGCCGAATACAACAGGTGTAGTGAAATACTTACTTAAATGCCCTTAACCTGTTTGGGGTGCAAGCCCGACCTCGGACCGAAAATGACACCCCTGCAGAGCGCGAAATTCAAAATCTATTTTTTAAAAATATTTAACTTTTACACATTAACAAGTCCAATACAGCATTTGAAAGATAAACATCTTGTCAATCCAGCCAACATGTCCGATTTTTTAAATGTTTTACAGAGAAAACACCACATATATTTATGTTAGCTCACCACCAAATACAAAAGTGGACAGACACGTATGAATTATGATTATGAAGTATGAATTATGATTGAAGTAGCATGCACAACCAACCGAAATAAACTAAAACCAACCTAAAGAGCCCAGAAAAAACGACCTCAGATGACAGTCATATAACATGTTACACAATAAATCTATGTTTTGTTCATAAAAAGTGCATATTTTAGCTATAAATCAGTTTTACATTGATGCTACCCAAAAATGCTAATACATAGCTACAGTCTGAATCCAGCCGGGAGTAGCCAGAGAAAATACATACACCAACGTCGGCTACTAATTACACCTCATAAAACATTTCAGAAAAACATATGGTGGATAACTAATGAAAGACAGATATCTTGTGAATACAGACAACATTTCCGATTTTTGAAGTGTTTTACAGCGAAAACACAATATATCGTTATATTAGCTAACATCATAAGCTAGCATAAGGCAGCATTGATTCTAGTCAAGCGCTAGCCTAGCATAGTTAGCAGAGTTAGCATTCAACAGTTCGACATATATATGAAAAAGCATCCCAAATTGGGTCTTATCTTTCTTGGTACTCCATCAGAATGTTGTAACGGGGTCCAATGTCCAGTAGAGTCTTTAGTTGGGTTCCAGAACGAATTATTTTCCCTCTTTGGTTAGCTAGCACGGTAGCATTGCTGCGCCAGAAAGCGTTTCTTCAAAAAATTCTTCCGTCGTTTCACATCTAAAGTCCAGAATAAATTGCAATAATATAATTAAAGTATATTGAAAAAACATACTTTAGGATGATTTTGTGACATGTAGCAAATAATATCGTAGTCAGGCATCATATTCAACGTTAACTACCTTGTTCCAGAAGCCGAGATCAAATTATCCTTCGCGCCCGGATTTTTATTTTAACTGCGCAGGTCTCACAAGAAGTTGTGTTATTCAGTCCAGGGACGAGATATTCGACTCCTTTCAATTCTCACTTCCGCATTACAGTCTGACGAACGCCTCTGACGTGTTTATATGGTCCCAAGTCAAATGGCCTTTTATAGAGAAGGTCTTAAAGAGACACATCGCATTTTGGGAAACTCAATTCGGCTGGGAAAATGGCTGTAAAAATATTTCTGTTCGACTTAGAGAAACAATTCAAACCTTTTTAGAAACTACAGACTGTTATCTATCCAACAGTAGTAAATATATGCATATTGGAAAATAAAAAGTTTCTTAGGAGGCCGTTTGAAAATGTGCACACATTTTCCAGTTTTTTCAATATTCAGCGTGCAGCCATAACAGGTTTTAAACAACAATGCAGTTTTAAGAAAAGTGCATGTTAATAAACTATTAATTCAAGTAATCTGAAGTAAAGAAATATATAATGTATAATATATATATTTGTTTTAAATTAGAAATAAAATATAGAAATAACGCTAAAACACATAATAGGAGGCCATAAAACGGCAGCCATCTCCTCAGGAGCCGTTCTCCTCAGGATTGGTGTATTACAATGTATACCGGGAAAAATACATTTTACATTTACTCTACGTTTTACCGCAAAAAAAAACAACATCTAAAAAAACTCTGGATACATTCATTATCATGAGATGAACGTTCATGGAATGTGGGGTAGGTGCAACATAAGACAACAACAACAAACAATTACAAGAGTTTGATGCGAAGTGTGTGTGTGTGTGTGTGTGTGTGTGTGTGTGTGTGTGTGTGTGTGTGTGTGTGTGTGTGTGTGTGTGTGTGTGTGTGTGTGTGTGTGTGCAAAGTGTGCACAGTTCCTACACTTTTATGACTCAAAGAGGAGTCTTCAACTATCAGGTGCTATTCTGAGCTCTCGTATCTGTGCCACCTTGAGGAACTAGAGCACGAAAACTCATAGTTGTTTTGTTTGGGAACACGGCCCTGCATCCACGCCATCACACCAATTACTGTTGATGTTTTTACGCATCCCGGAAAAAAAACAGTCCATTATAAATCCCGATCTGGGTCAGGTTGGCGTCATTTGAAAGTGTGTTATATTGCCAACATGGCAACAACAACAACAAATTGTACAATGTTCGGCTTTAACAAAACAAATCAGAGGAACAGATCGTCGTTTTGGTTCCCGATAGAACAGAGTCACGGGTTCCATCAGACGCGTTTCACCGCCACATTTATTGTCAATACCACAATCATTATTCTGTTCAGAACACCCCAGGCTATTCCGCCATGTCGTCAGGGTAACCGTACATCAAACACAGCGATCATAACCGTTGACTCTGTATATTTACATGCGTTTTATGATATGGAAAGTGCAAAAAAAACGTGTGTTTTGGCTTGCTTTCATGATATCAAAGTCGTATTTATTATAATTCTCAACGTCTGATCTTTCAAAAATACATCGGAGTCCTCTTCATTTACAGCTCACTTAGACAACAAAACAATTGACAAAAGTTGCCCAGTTAGCCGGAGAGATGGGGCGGGGGGGGGGGGGGGGGGGTATTTATTTTAGCAAGGTGCTCAAATTCAGAATGTCTGTCAGTCAAACCCTCTTTTACACACAGCCAGGTGTAGCGCAGAGCCTGAGCTCTGATGTCATGTACAGCGCTGTACTGTTACAGCCACTGCGTTTCAATTTAGGCGCTAATCGCTGTCCACATCTGCTCATCTGCTCTTTTCCTTTTTAACCTGAATACGTTGTACGAGTGTAAAGAGCTACCGTATGATAGCTCGGTGAGACAACCACATATCACGGTCAAATATACAAATATACGGACATTCAATTCCAGCTGAACAATGGACATGTAGCAGTTTTCAAGTACTATCTGACATATATTAGAGTAATTTCTGATGAAATAAATACACACTTGAAATATTTAGGGATATAGCATTTTGGAAATAATCTCTTCATTTGATTTTTTTTTTAAACGTTTGATCACATAAAATCGATTTGATGAAATTAATCTACAAATCCTGTGAATATATTTATATTACGTATATTTTTTTTTTACATCAACGAAGCGTCTTGTCAAATCCTTTGTCTCACCCATACATCTCTCCGTGTAAAGTAATTGCTTAGACGCAGCATGCAGTCCATTAGGCATCGGTGAGTTGGCTATTAAACTTGCATAAAAGCGAGATGGGTGGCATGACAAGCCTTTCTAATGTAATTGCTTCTTGCCAGTGCCAAATATGGAATTACTGTGTGTCATGTATCATTACAAATCTGTCAGGCTAGCCTAGCGCTGGGCAGAAACACAGAGACAATTTAGGTTCATGTATCATTACAAATCTGCCAGGCTAGCCTAGCGCTGGGCAGAAACACAGAGACAATTTAGGTTCATGTATCATTACAAATCTGCCAGGCTAGCCAAGCGCTGAGCAGAAACACACAGACAATCTAGGTTCATGTATCATTACAAATCTGCCAGGCTAGCCTAGCGCTGAGCAGAAACACACAGACAATTTAGATTCATGTACCATTACAAATCTGCCAGGCTAGCCTAGCGCTGAGCAGCAAAACAGACAATTTAGGTTCATGTATCATTACAAATCTGCCAGGCTAGCCTAGCGCTGAGCAGAAACACACAGACAATTTAGGTTCATGTACCATTACAAATATGTCAGGCTAGCCTAGCGCTGAGCAGAAACACACAGACAATTTAGGTTCATGTATCATTACAAATCTGTCAGGCTAGCCTAGCGCTGGGCAGGAACACACAGACAATTTAGGTTAATTAATGTACCATTACAAATCTGTCAGGCTAGCCTAGCTCTGAGCAGAAACACAGACAATTTAGGTTAATTAATGTACCATTACAAATCTGTCAGGCTAGCCTAGCTCTGAACAGAAACACAGACAATTTAGGTTAATTAATGTACCATTACAAATCTGTCAGGCTAGCCTAGCGCTGAGCAACAACGCACAATTTAGAGTCTTGTATCATTACAAAAAGGCAGAAATACCAATCTGCCAGGCTAGCCTAGCGCTGAGCAGCAACACACAGACAATTTAGATTCTGGATTGTGGGAAGCCACCAAGCATGAAATGTCTGCAATAGACTCTAGCCTGGACTAGATGGGGGGATTTGGAGCACATGTTGTCACATTTGCATTGAAAATCATGGAACTAATATATTTTAAGGTCCACATCATTCTCTCATGCTCTTCCATGCCGTAATGAGGCAAAATAACTGCAATACAAAATGTTTCCTTTTAACACAGAATTATACTCATTATTTTCACCCTTCACTGCTTTCATATAATTCCGGTGATTTCCATTTGAAAACCACCCCGATCGTGTGTCATTGTACTGGTGCGTGGTGGTAAACTAACGGCACTGTACGGTTCACTGAATATAGTAATATATTATATTATAGTAATATAATATAGTAACAGGGTGGACAGGACACTGACAATCCTGATATATGGTCCACTGTATATAGTAACAGAGTGGACAGGACACTGACAATCCTGATATATGGTACACACACACACACACACACACACACACACACACACACACACACACACACACACACACACACACACACACACACACACACACACACACACACACACACACAGAGCCTGGTTAAAGCTTTATCTGGAGAGCGTTTTGTTTTTGGAGGATTGCTGGCGTGTGTCTGCCCTGCTAGATCCTGTCTGCAGGATGTCTGATAGCAGAAACAGGATGAAACATGTGTCCTGGGTGCCGGCGACGCACCTGAGACTCACAGTCAGAATCAACCCTGAAATGAGGAGGAAAGCAACGCGAGAAAATACAACTCTTAAGGTTGTTTCTCAAAATGGCTCCCTGTTCCCCATCGTGCTCTACCATTGGTCAGAGCCCTATGAACTCTCGTCCAATAGATGTGCACTATTCCAAGAACATGGTGCTATTTGGAAAGCAGAGTAACGATAAACTAAACACGAACATTCAAAATCTAGACTCAACCCAAAGAAAGGGGGGGGGTGACCGAGGAGGGGTAAACACCCCCAACCACCGCCTCTCGGCTTTAGCTGCCTCCAGCTCTTCGCGAGGGCGGCGATACTCTCCAGCTTGAACCCAAGGTCCCTTACCGTCCAGAATTTCTTCCCATGTCCAGAAGTCCTGTGTATGCTGCTGCTGCTGTCGCTGCTGCCCGTTACCACGCTGCTTGGTCCTATGTTGGTGGGTGATTCTGTCACGTTCGTCGTTACGTGAAAGAGAGGACCAAGGCGCAGCGTGATATAAATACATTCTTCTCTTTATTAGAAGAAGACAAACGAAACGAACACTATACAAACTAAATCAAAATAACAAACAGACGAACGTGAAGCTATTCAAACAAATAAGTGCAGACACTGGCAACTTACACACAGACAATTACCCACAACCTACCTAATGACTATGGCTGCCTAAATATGGTTCCCATTCAGAGACAACGATAGACAGCTGTCTCTAATTGAGAACCAATCTAGGCAACCATAGACTTACATAAACACCTACACTGAACACAACCCCATGAACTCTACAAAAAAAACCTAGACAATACAAACACCCTAGACGAGACAAAAACACACCAACATCCCCCATGTCACACCCTGACCTAACTAAAATAATAAAGAGAACAAAGATAACTAAGGCCAGGGCGTGACAATCTTGTATCATCTCTACATCTGTTATCATCTCCATCTCTCTGTCTGTTATCATCTCCATCTATTTGTCTTGTATCATCTATCTATCTCTATCTTGTATCATCTCTACATCTGTTATCATCTCCATCTCTCTGTCTGTTATCATCTATATATCTCTACCTTTTATCATCTCTCTATCTTGTATCATCTCTACATCTGTTATCATCTCCAGCTCTCTATCGTTTAAATATCAGGGTAAACATTTCACATGCCAGCTGTGAGGTATAGTAAACATAGGGAACAATTGTTTACACATTTAAATGTTTTAGTGTCAGTCCTTTTTTACTGGCTGTTGTAAAACCCAGGCTTGGAATCAGCGCTGGCCACATCTGTGTTTGAGATGGACAGTAAGTTTAGCGCTTTCCTCATTCTCCCTGGGATCTCTTCAGACCGTGTTAAGTTGCTAGGGGTCATCCTGTTGTTGCAGACTAATGGAGAAGAGAGGTTAGACCGAGGAGACAGGTGGAGCGAGAGTGATACGTCTCCACCCATCCATCCATCCATCCATCCATCCTCAACGCTCTCTCTCTCCCTCCATCTATATATCTCTCTCAATAGCCACGTTGCATTTCTCAGTTTCACAAGGTGACGAGGTAACTTAAATCAACATGCTGGATCAGTAGACTAGACAAAGCGACATATCTAGGGATTGCTGTGCAAGCCCAGCTCCCATCCCCTCTCCAAGCCCCCCTCCAATCCTCTCTAGAAGCCCCCCTCCCATCCTCTCTCCAAACCCCTCCCCCATCCTCTCTCCAAGCCCCCCTCCCATCCTCTCTAGAAGCCCCCCTCCCACCCTCTCTCCAAGCTCCCCTCCCATCCTCTCTCCAAGCCCCCCTCTCATCCTCTCTCCAAGCCCCCCTCCCATCCTCTCTCCAAGCCCCCCTCCCAGCCTCTCTCCAAGCCCCCCCTCCCACCCTCTCCAAGCCCCCCTCCCACCCTCTCTCCAAGCCCCTCCCCATCCTCTCTCCAAGCCCCCCTCTCACCCTCTCTCCAAGCACCCCTCCCATCCTCTCTCCAAGCCCCCCTCCCATCCTCTCTCCAAGCCCCTCCCCCAGCCTCTCCAAGCCCCCCTCCCATCCTCTCTCCAAGCCCCCCTCCCATCCTCTCTCCAAGCCCCCCTCCCAGCCTCCCTCCAAGCCCCCCCTCCCACCCTCTCCAAGCCCCCCTCCCATCCTCTCTCCAAGCCCCCCTCCCACCCTCTCTCCAAGCCCCCCTCCCATCCTCTCTCCAAGCCCCCCTCCCATTCTCTCTCCAAGCCCCCCTCCCAGCCTCTCTCCAAGCCCCCCCTCCCACCCTCTCCAAGCCCCCCTCCCATCCTCTCCAAGCCCCCCTCCCATCCTCTCTGCAAGCCCCCCTCCCATCCTCTCTCTAAGACCCCCTCCCACCCTCTCTCAAAGCCCCCTCCCACCCTCTCTCCAAGCCCCCTCCCATCCTCTCTCCAAGCCCCCCTCCCATCCTCTCTCCAAGCGCGTGTGTGTGTGTTTGTGTGTATATCCATCAAGCCCTCCTCTCCCAACCCACATGGATCCATCCTGACCCTCTGAAGGTCAATCTAACCCTCTGAAGGTCAATCTAACCCTCTCTGTGGTCACATGGATCCTTCCTGACCCTCTGAAGGTCAATCTAACCCTCTGAAGGTCAATCTAACCCTCTGAAGGTCAATCTAACCCTCTCTGTGGTCACATGGATCCATCCTGACCCCCTGAAGGTCAATCTAACCCTCTCTGTGGTCACATGGATCCATCCTGACCCTCTGAAGGTCAATCTAACCCTCTGAAGGTCAATCTAACCCTCTGAAGGTCAATCTAACCCTCTGAAGATCCATTTAACCCTCTGAAGGTCAATCTAACCCTCTGAAGGTCAATCTAACCCTCTCTGTGGTCACATGGTTCCATCCTGACCCTCTGAAGGTCAATCTACCCCTCTCTGTGGTCACATAGATCCATCCTGACTCTGTGAAGGTCAATCTAACCCTCTCTGTGGTCACATAGATCCATCCTGACTCTGTGAAGGTCAATCTAACCCTCTCTGTGGTCACATAGATCCATCCTGACCCTCTGAAGGTCAATCTAACCCTCTGAAGGTCAATCTAACCCTCTGAAGGTCAATCTAACCATCTCTGTGGTCACATAGATCCATCCTGACCCTCTGAAGGTCAATCTAACCCTCTCTGTGGTCACATGGTTCCATCCTGACCCTCTGAAGGTCAATCTAACCCTCTGAAGGTCAATCTAACCCTCTGAAGGTCAATCTAACCCTCTGAAGGTCAATCTAACCATCTTTGTGGTCACATAGATCCATCCTGACCCTCTGAAGGTCAATCTAACCCTCTGAAGGTCAATCTAACCATCTGAAGGTCAATCTAACCCTCTGAAGGTCAATCTAACCCTCTGAAGGTCAATCTAACCCTCTCTGTGGTCACATGGTTCCATCCTGACCCTCTGAAGGTCAATCTAACCCTCTCTGTGGTCACATAGATCCATCCTGACCCTCTGAAGGTCAATCTAACCCTCTGAAAGTCAATCTAACCGTCTCTGTGGTCACATGGTTCCATCCTGACCCTCTGAAGGTCAATCTAACCCTCTGAAGGTCAATCTAAACCTCTGAAGGTCAATCTAACCCTCTGAAGGTCAATCTAACCGTCTCTGTGGTCACATGGTTCCATCCTGACCCTCTGAAGGTCAATCTAACCCTCTGAAGGTCAATCTAACCGTCTCTGTGGTCACATGGCTCCATCCTGACTCTCAGAAGGTCAATCTAACCCTCTGAAGGTCAATCTAACCCTCTCTGTGGTCACATAGATCCATCCTGACCCTCTGAAGGTCAATCTAACCCTCTGAAGGTCAATCTAACCCTCTCTGTGGTCACATAGATCCATCCTGACTCTCTGAAGGTCAATCTAACCCTCTGAAGGTCAATCTAACCCTCTCTGTGGTCTTTGAAGTCGTTGCTCTTCGGCGCCTCGAGACAGAGAACGTCACGACACGTTGTTTTCTCAAAGGCATCCATCAAAGTCAAATCCTTCAGCCATTGATTGGCTCGGCTCATTAGGGCTGATCTGAAGACCAGACACACACACTCAATCACACAGACACGACACACACACACACAGCACACACATGACACACACACACACACACCCACACAAACATACGACACACACACACACGACACACACACCACACACACACGCACACAAACACACGACACACACAGAAACACAGGCACACACACACATCACCACTCCCACTCTCCACTCCGTACCCTTCACAACCCTTACACACTGACCCACACCACTATGACGCACGCACGCACGCGCACACACACACACACACACACACACACACACAAACACACGACACACACAGAAACACAGAAACACAGGCACACACACACATCACCACTCCCACTCTCCACTCCGTACCCTTCACAACCCTTACACACTGACCCACACCACTATGACGCACGCACGCACGCACACGCACACACACGCACACACACACACATGTACGCGCACGCGCACACGCACGCACGCACGCACGCACGCACGCACGCGCACACACACACACACACACACACACACACACACACACACACACCGAACCCATGGATATACACAGATGCATCCAGACTGGCTCCCGAGTGGCTCAGCGGTCTAAGGCACTGCCTCTCAGTGCAAGAGGCACACAGTCCCTGGTTCGAATCCAGGCTGAATAGGCTGTGATAGGGAGTCCCAATTGGCCCAGCGTTGTCTGGGTTTGACCGGTGTAGGCCGTCATTATAAATAAGAATTGGTTCTTATTAACCTCTGCTTCATCACCATCCCTGATCCGGGAGCATCGTCATCAGTAAAAAAAGCTGACTAGCATAGCCTAGCATAGCGCCACAAGTAAATACAGGCATATAAATATCATGAAATCACAAGTCCAATACAGCAAATGAAAGATACACATCTTGTGAATCCAGCCATCATTTCTGATTTTTTAAATGTTTTACAGCGAAAACACAATATTCTATTAGCTAACCACCATAGTAAAAGACTCAACCGCATATTTTCACAATTTTTTTACTGCATAGGTAGCTATCACAAACAGACCAAATAAAGATATAAATAGTCACTAACCAAGAAACAACTTCATCAGATGACAGTCTTATAACATGTTATACAATAAATCTATGTTTTGTTCGAAAATGTGCATATTTGTAGTATAAATCATAGTTTTACATTGCAGCTACAATCACAAATAGCACCGAAGCAGCAAGAATAATTACAGAGAGCAACTTGAAATACCTAAATACTCATCATAAAACATTTATGAAAAATACATGGTGTAATAATAATATGCATATTGTACGATCTAGAATAGAGTACGAGGCAGTTTAATTTGGGAACGATTTTTTACAAAGTGAAAACAGCGCCCCCATATTGACAAGAAGTTCTGACTTGCCTGGTTAAATTAAGATACAAAAATCACACAGACACACAAAAGCAGGACCATCTCCTAGATTGTTTGGTGCCCAGTCTGAGGATCATCTCCTAGATTGATATAAAGGGCCCCGCTGTTGATATAAAGGGCCCCGCTGTTGATATAAAGGGCCCCACTGTTGATATAAAGGGCCCCACTGTTGATATAAAGGGCCCCACTGTTGATATAAAGGGCCCCACTGTTGATATAAAGGGCCCCACTGTTGATATAAAGGGCCCCACTGTTGATATAAAGGGCCCCACTGTTGATATAAAGGGCCCCACTGTTGATATAAAGGGTCCCACTGTTGATATAAAGGGCCCCGCTGTTGATATAAAGGGCCCCACTGTTGATATAAAGGGCCCCACTGTTGATATAAAGGGCCCCGCTGTTGATATAAAGGGCCCCGCTGTTGATATAAAGGGCCCCGCTGTTGATATAAAGGGCCCCGCTGTTGATATAAAGGGCCCCACTGTTGATATAAAGGGCCAGGCCCCGCTGTTGATATAAAGGGCCCCACTGTTGATATAAAGGGCCAGGCCCCACTGTTGATATAAAGGGCCCCACTGTTGATATAAAGGGCCCTGCTGTTGATATAAAGGGCCCAACTGTTGATATAAAGGGCCCCACTGTTGATATAAAGTGCCCCGCTGTTGATATAAAGGGCCCTGCTGTTG